>NW_008675099.1:0-2707 GCF_000695815.1 Acanthisitta chloris
CTCTAAGGTCCATTTCAACCTCTAAAACTCTTAAGATTCTTTGAAGCCTTACATGACAGGACAGTAATTCAGGAGAAACCACAAGACAGAAATGGAAATTAGTTTAGATGTGTTACTTATGTAGTGCAGTACAAGGTACAAATGACATAATTTGTTTCTAGCAGGTGAGCAATAAAACAGACATGAGATCTTCAAGATGTGATACGAAATTCCATCCATGTATCACTACAAAGGCTTCGGGCACTGCCTGATTTTTCATGCCTCAAGTGTGATGAAGAAACCAGCCACATACTTTTCATTCCATGTAGTGCAACTTCCATTTTCTGATGAGGACTGTCTCGCTATTGATAACATTCTCTGATCTTTTCCAGTGCAGAAAATACATCTCTGTTGTGTTGAAAGCTAGGCTTAGAAAAGCAAAACAAAAGTCATGCATACATGCATGTTAAGGAGAGAAAATCTGGCAATGACTCTTTTCCCACCCTTTGGCGGTAGCTGTACTATTTACTTATTTATTCGAGTAAGCATATAAAAATGTACTGTCAAAGGGGATATGGAGATGAATGCACAGAATAAAATTCACCACTGCAGTAAGTGGACTCAATTTTGCTGCCTTTGTTAGGCTCCTGCCTGCTGCTACTGCTAAATTGGGCTGATTGACTGTGATTGCACTCACTATTGAAAAGGCAGTTTGTGGTGTAGAAACTTTCATGGTCAAACATGACAAACATAATCTAAAATGTAAAAGATGTGCTGAAGATCAGTCCTAGAGGTAGACTGTGCTAAGGACTCTTAGAAGCAAGAAGGGTGTGTAAGAGGAGGTGGGTTGGGTTTGTTTGGTTGGTTTTAATTTGGGTTTTTTTCTGCTGTATTCAAATACATATATGTGGGCATGAATGAAAATGAGGAGGCTGAGCCATGGTTGTGCTTCATCACTGTGAGTCAGAGAGGGACACTCTGTTAGGAGCTGCAGGGACAGCACAAGGGGCAATGGGCACAAATTGAAGGAGGGAAATTGAGGTTAGATGTTGGGCAGAAGTTTTGCCTGTTCTGGTGGTGAGACCCTGTCCCAGGGTGCCCAGGGAGGCTGTGGCTGCCCCAACCCTGGCAGTGTTCACAGCCAGGTTGGATGAGCCTTGAGCAACCTGCTCTGGTGGGAGGTGTCCCTGCCCAGGGCAGGGCTTGGGGCTGGGTCAGCTCTGAGCTCCATTCCAACCCCTAAAATTCTGTGATTCTATGATTCTATGAAAGATCTCTCCCTTTCCTCCCCCTCCACCTACTATTCTCTTAGCTTTGCTTTTTCTCCCTCTGAAAAACCCTTTGAGTTCCTTTAATGACTGCAGACTAGGTATCTACTCTTTTGAGAGCCCAGAAATACAGGCTGAGCATTTGCCACTTGGCTGCAGAGACAGATAAGGGCCAGTAAAGAGACCCATCAGCTTCACCACATCAGACACCACAACCTGTAAGGTACTTTCTAGTCCCAGTACCAAGCTTTGTTTCATTATTGTTCTCGAGACCCAAAGAAAATCAGATTTTATCTTCATACAGCACTTTCTGACAAGGATTCCCGGGTGAATAATGTCAGCCTGACTGGTTTTCTCAGCTACTAGTGAAATTGAGCATGTTATGGGGTGGAATATGCTGTGTATTCAAATGATGCATTGCAGCAGTCAACAAACATTAAGGCTAGGAAGCATGGTTCAATTTGGAAGTGAAATATGGGGTTTAGGTGAGCAGAAAGCAGCTGAATTGTACTAGGATTTGGGAATGAGCTGCTCTTTGTGAATTTTACAGGAGGCTGTTGGGTTTCCTAGAGGAACAAGTAGACACACTTTCTGTTGCATTTGATGCAAACTCTGAAGAGCAAAATGACTGGTTCATTCCAGGATTTTTGTGCTGTGATGAATTTTCCTCTGTCCCATTTTGATGGGAGACAGCCAGCAAACACCTCCGAGTCCCAGTGCATTCTAACACTACTAAAAGCTTTGTCCTTGGCCACTTTATTTACTTCACTAAAAGAAATAACTAGGAGCAGCTGTAGTTGGTCAAACTACAGATCTGTCTAGCCCAGACTTGGTTTGTTTTAAATATGGGGTTTAATTTCTCCAAAAGAGTTTGAGAGGAGGTTTGTGTGGTTGTTTCAAGACTTAAATGAAAAGAAAGTATCAGGCCTGTTTCTAAGAAGTGTGTTGTAATTTACTGGGGAAGGATATCATGAGAGCCACTGGCAGTTGTTTAGAAGCCAAATTAAAATCAACCGAAAAATTTGACATGTGTTTTTTAGCTCAGTGATGTGTGTGACTGCACATTGTTTCATAACTGTAAGGCAAAAGGCCTTTGACAGGGACAAAATTTAGACACCCCTTCAAGAAATTTGAGGCCCACTACAGGTGCAGCTGAGTGGAATTTAATGTCCTAAGATAACATAGGTTTGCCAATAAACCTCTCTGTCTTTCACTTTGTTTAATTTGACCTTACAAGAGCTAAAGGCAGCAAAGTGTGCAGCTAAGTGTAACTGTTTCCTGCACTCAGAAGTAGGTGAAATACTTATTTCTTCTTTTAATTTGAAGGCTTTAGAAGACATTGTGGAGAAGAGAAGGTTAATTCATAACTGAAGTGACACTCTGGTGCTACCCAGGAGTTCACGGTTAAAACAGCCCTAGCTGGACTGAGAGCAACAGAGAATCATAGAATTTAAGGGTTG
>NW_008675100.1:0-6272 GCF_000695815.1 Acanthisitta chloris
TTGAACTAAAATTGAACTAAAATCCATAACTGAATGTATGACTATGAGAAGGTGAGGATAATCAAATGAAGAATCAGCATATAGTACTATAAGACTGAAGAAAAGTATAGAGAGCAAAAGCACTTACCATTCATATTGTGATGAATCATGACCTGTAATGACTCAGAACACTGTTTTTCTAATCGAACTCTTAAATCATGGAGCACCAGACAGTCATCTCAAAATATTCAATGAAATAATAATTTGCTCTTTTTATGCAAAAAATCCTCCAATTGCAAACTGAATGGAGCCAACCTGGTGATGTTAGCCTGAATCTGCTCACAGCTTGAAACTAATAGCCTGAAGGAGATGAACTCAATGGTACATTAGATCCAGAGAATATATTCAGGTACACTTATGAGAAACATTTCATCAGGAAGAGCCAACAAAAGTCCAAGTAGGCCAAATTATATGCTTCAATAGACAAATTCTCAATCACAAGTTTTTAAACAGTGGGAACTCAGGGGCCAGATCAGTCTTTTCCTGCAGCAAAAAAAGTAATGTTTCTTCTCATTCCAGATGATTACCTATAATCCCAAGAGACTACCTCGATGCATTACTTCACTTGAATATTCTGATGTCCAGGCAATTTTTCTTTTTTCCCAAAATATGTTCAGTTGTATTGACCTGCATATATGCTTAAAAGATGCATATATGCTTAAAAGAAGACACTGAATACTTTAAAACTGCTCCCTCCCTGAAATACTTTCATACTTTTAGAATTCTTTTCTACTCACCTTTGAAATATGCCAATTAGAAATCTCTTTTTTTAAGCACCCATTAAGTTGCTTTAGTTTCTGAACCATTACATACTTGTAGGCCTTAGCAATGCTGAAGCAGTGATAAAAAATTCAAATATGACCCATTTTTGAGGCAGTAAAGTTATGCTGAGACTGGTCTGCTGGAGTGCTGTCCAGACCTCACTGTCTAGGGCCCACTGGGCATGTACCCTGTCTGCAGCCATCAGAACTAACCCTTATAGCACCTCTAGCCTGTACAGCTCTGCCTGTCCCCTCACTCTTGATTGCCCAAACACCCTTTCTCATAGAATTCCATAGATCCAACAAAGCTCACTCATTTCTAGCATGTATCAAACTGCTGAGCAGAGAAGTACAAATAGAAAAGAAACCAAGCCTAAGGAAAGATGTGGAATTTGGGATCAGAGGACTCTGAATCAGAAGACTGGATGCTGGCTGGCATATATCACATGCTTCAATCCCAGCATTTTAGCCTAAAGGTATTGGCAGCCCTTAAGCCACGAGACTATTACAGGACTAGCACTCCCAACTATTGTGAAGCTGCTTTAGAATGAGCCCAAGATAAATCTGTATTACAGACGGTTTCCCAAGTGAATGCCTAAACTGAGTACAATCCATCTACTTCTCCAGAAACCTAAATTCTAATTATTTCAGAAACTTGTTGTTCCTCCAAGAGTCAGTGACACCTCTTAAGATAATATCACTCCTATATGAAAAGTCCTGGTTTTGAAAGAAATCAGGCTTTCCCCACTGATAATAATGTTTCCAACCTGAAATCCTGGGTTTAAAGGGAAAAAAAATCACAAAGAATTTTCTGATGAAGGGGAACTAAAAATGACTATATGAGCTGGCTGGTTACCTCTTCAGAAAGACAGGAAACACTGGGGAGAGAACAAAGTCAGAAAAAGAAAAGCCACTTCAGTTGCCTGTGAAGCAAAGAGTCACCCAGAAAGGCCTGGGCTCAGTTGCTTTATAATCCCTTCAGCTACCAGTGGTGTGATCCTGACAGTGATCTGGTGTGATCCTGTCAAAGGCAACACAGCCCTGACATGGTTGCTCCGTGTTACATTTTCTGCATATGATATCTTGCCAGAGATTTCCACTTCTATAAATGCTGTACTTTTTTCTAATGGTATGTGAAGCTCCTCAAAAGTGTGAAAGCCAGGTTGAAGAGGCAGCTGTATGACTCCTCAAAAGTGTCAAAGCCAGGTTGAAGAGGCAGCTGTATGGACATTTTGCAGACATCCTCTTACAGGAAAGGTGAACAGACACAGGAATTAGAGGCCTTGTTTTAGCAGTAAAATTCTTCTGGGAATATTCCTAAATGGTATCAAACACATAAATGACCTAACTTCTGGCTTTCACAGATGACTTTGTCCTGAACAAATACTGGATGAGAACAGGCTGAGGCAACAGGGGAAATGTTTTGTGTCCTAAGACTATTGTTGTCCAACTTCTTTCTGTCTGGCTCCTAGAATGCTCCAGCCTAAGGTTTCTTGCTCAGAAACAGCACAGCTGGTCAATTAGCTCTGATATTTGGTGAGAAGGGAGTGGGGAAGTATACTCCATGCTGTTAGGACACAGTGACACTGATTACAATCATGTATATATAGCCCTGAGAATCTAAGCATGGCTGTTCAGACACAGCTGGGTGATAAGAACATTTAACTTACCTGAAAATGCACTAATATTTATAACTTGGAAAGATCCAAGCAGCAGCCATAGAGGACCAGGGACATAAACTGTCTGTGCAATTCCACAAGTTATGGGATGGAGAGGATTGTTTAAATGGCATGTCCAATGCCAAGACACTGGAGATGGCCAGGGAATCTGTCTCTGAAAATGGCACTCAGGCAGCTTTAGCTGAGGCCAATGCATGCCTGGTTTGTTCCAGAGTTTTGTATGTGACTACCCTAATTTATCCTGTTCCTTCACCTATGAGGGCTTCCGGTTTTCTGAGGAAAGAATGATGGAGGAAGAAGGAGAAAGGTAGTTTGCAACTAAGCAGATCACAATATTTTCTTTTAAAATATTTTCATATAGCATTGAACCCATTAGAGTCCTGAATGGAGTTTTCAGACTCTTAAAATAGGTGTGTGCATGTAAGTACGTACATGAGTCCATGTACAAAAGAGAAGAGAAGAAACTGGCAGTGTTTTAACTGCAGCAAAAGACCTTTTGTTTGGATTCAAACAGTTCCATTATTCAAGACTGTAACAGCTCCATTGTCTTTTATTTTCCCGTTTTCTCAAGACTCCCTCTCTGCGCTCCCTCTAGTGTTCTTAAATTCACTTGCATTTACTCACCCCTGCTGTATTCACTTAGTATTTCACACAACATTAAGTTGTTAATTTTCCTTAGCCTTTCCATAACCTACAGGAGAACCACTGAAAGTTAGACTAACTTTTCAGAGCATTTTTCTCCCTGCAGTGATGGAAGAAATACAGATTAGCAAACAAAAGAGAGAGTAAAGTGTAAAATTAATTCTGAAACAGCATTTTGTACTTTGTTGGTAGGTAAAGGGGAGGACTTGGTGTTGAGAAAGGAAGAAGATTTTCTTGGTAATATATAGACAAAGACAAGCAGGAGAGATGCACTAAGACACCACTTACATGAGTCTCTTCCTGCTACTCTCTCTAGCAAAAACACAAAATCCCTTAAATATGTGCACACACTGATTGCTTCAAGCATGTAAAAAAAAATGTGAATGAGAATGAGATTCTCCTGGTCCTCTCCCCATTTTGTGAGATGCCCTGAAGGGACAGTAATAACACACATAGCTTCTGTTCACCTCATCTTATGTTTCAATAAAAGAAAGAGAACGAAGGAGAGACTGGATTAATATGTTCTTTAAAAAAAAAAAAAGGAAACAGAGATAAGCAAATTCCCTCTAAAGCAATTAACTTTTTGTTTCTCCTTCAGTACTGCAGATTTAGTATTTGTTTTACATAATTTATGGCCTCAACTGAAGAATAAAAAAGGCCTAAACAATTGTGAAAATAAACTAAAAGCTCTATTCCCAGGGTGGGCTTTTACCTGCAATCTGATAATTCACCACAAATGCTACAGGAGTATTATGAAAACTCAGTAACTGCATAACAGAAAGTTGTGCTTCAACTCTGATGTTTCACAAGGACATCAAATTAAAATTGCACATTTATGAATTTTTTTTACCATATCACCCATTCAATCCACTTTGAAAGGCAGAATCTTCTCATTATTCTTACCCAAGGTATCAGAGTTGACCCCTAAATGTTGACCCACATTTCTACACTAAATATATTGATTATTGTCAGTCTATGCATTTATACAGACATATTTACTGATATGGTTTAAAAACATGGTTACTCAGTATATTCAGTTTCTGTACAATGCTCATTCTTGATTAATAAAAGAAATATAGGTTTGGAAGTCATCAATTCAAAATTATTCTGTAACTCATGTTTGCTTCATTATTTTCCATGTAATTACAATGTATAAGTATCTGCTAAAGTTCAGTAATGTTGAATTATTTGCTTGTAACATAAAGATATCATGTCCCGATTCTTACACTGAGTTAGCACATTCCAGCAATGGAAATCAGACACACAAGTGTTTTTACCACAACAGTTTTGCTCCTAATATAGGCAGTAGGCCTATATTAAATGATTTATCATGCAGACTTACAGTGCTGTCAATGTATGCTTCAGTCCATACTACGTCATGCTCCTGGTCAATAACCTTTGGTCGGCTAAGAACATGGAGATATTCCATAACGTTCTCTTGCACATCAGCTAAGGTAGAGATCTGAGTGAAAAACCCTGTGGAAACACACAATTGAAAGTTATAAACCAGACAGAACAAATTAAGGAAGACTGCAACAAGGAGTATGATGTGGTTTATGCCTGTCATATTTTCTGCTTATTTCCTAAGAAGAAATGCAAAAAAGGAATGTTTCATAAGAAGCAAGCTCAACCAGTAAAATGGGTGAAAACAGAAGTCTGTGAAACCTTTGGCCAGTCCTCAAGGACAAGGTTTACAATATTGCTATGAACCACTGCACTCTCTGTACCAGACTTTCAATTTCCAGAACCCTTTCTCATCCAGTTTGCCCAGTTTCAAGAGACATGACAGATTAGAACTACAGTAACAGACCAGGAGCTGCATATGCTCTAAAAGGCTCATCCCAACAGAAAGTGACTAAACATCAGGTAAAGCAATGTTATTGACAAATATGGCAGGTCATGGAAAATGTAGACTACAATTAGAACTGCTTGGTTTACTGATCACAGCTTTGTTAATCCTTTAAAGCATCTCCTACAAACTGGCAGCATTGAGAACTGCAGAGGCCTCAGCTATTTAAGTTGTCACCACTTCCTTTTCACTGCTTAGATGTCAAGTATCTTTATATATCACAAACTTGGCATCTGGAGTCCACATCATGCAAGGGTGATGAAGGACTGACAAATGTCAAGGCTACAGTTTCATTGGGTCTTATTTAAACGTGTCACTTCCCTTCATATACTTTCCATTAATGAGAAAAGACTAATATGAAAGAGGCCTCACTACAATTTTAATCATTTGACACAATCACAACTTCTGTGGACCTGCAACATTAAGCTATATTAAGCTTCAGCTGAAAACATGGTAGTCGCAAAAGACTTTTGAACTGTATTTTTGTACACAGGGTCAATTTTGGTGAGATCATAAGGGTATTCTGTAGTCAGAATGTTAGAACTTTCTGATTTAATATATCTGCCCATAATTCATGCACTATGAAATGGATGTTTTTACATAAATTTCATCTATGATTGAATTAAGGCAAACAGTTAGAAGACACTTTATAGCAGAGATCTATAAAATAAAACAAGTCATAGTAGTAGCCTAATGCATATCTTCACCTTAGTAATAAAATCAGAGGTGGTGAGTTGTTTGGAGAGTTTTTTTAAACTAATTTGTTTATAGTGTGATCCTAGTATGGCATGCATACTCATAGTATAGTATTCATACTGTTCAAACATTCAGTATTCTGCTTAAGAAATTTTATTCACTTAATACTTTATTTTTTTCTATTAAGTTCAGCATTGTGTGAGGATTTTTGTTAACTGACCACTACACAAACTATTAAGGCTTATCTCTTGCTTCAGAACAGGGCTATTCTTTGGCATAAGGTTCTGTAAGCTTTTTCAGCCACAGAGTAAAATGATTGGCATAAGTTTAGTTAGGAAATCTGTACTTGAGAAAGTAGAATTCTATGTATACGACGGAAAAAAGTAATTATAGTGTACTCTTATGAATTATTAGAACTTCTGAGAAAAAGCAATGTATACATTACTCTTTCTGGAATTCTGACTGCTTCAATTTCGGGACCCCAACATATGGGTTTCTCTCTCCTGTGAGTAATAACGTCCTTTTAATTTGGTGAAAATGTCAATATACAGTCAAAATATGATTATTGGCAAATATGAGCTATTCACATAGAGAATCCCATAAATT
>NW_008675101.1:0-8116 GCF_000695815.1 Acanthisitta chloris
TAAGCAGATCTCTAACTATTTCCTCTCGGATTTCAGGAGGGAAAGTTGATGGCAAGTTGGTGATGCTTATCTGCTTAATGCTTCCCACTTGTAAGAATCATAAATCAAAATTATTGCAAATCCTAGAAAGCAGACACTTCTGTCGATGTAGTTACTCCTTACACCTCTCCAGAGGTGGGCCTCAGGAGTGCACAGCAGAGAGGAATCACTGCTGGTCCTAACCTGGCTGAGCATAGTACGTAATTTTCCCGGCTTTGAAAATTTGGGGGGTTTTGTGATTTTGAATGGAGAAGAGGACAAGATGTGTAACTATTTTGGCTTCACTGGAAATTTTGTCACATAAACTGAGATTAACTTGCTTTAAACTGAACATCCAGAGGGCTTTGAAATGTAAAAGACTGTGCTTTTTTAGACTACAGTCTAAAACAATTCACTTTTATTACAGCGACACCGCAAAGAGATTTGGGAAGGCAGAAGAGAGATATAAGGCCTTTAATAAGCAGTCTCCCCCCACTAACAGTGCCCTTTTGTAGGCTTCAGGTCTTGATTTCAAGCTGAAATTAAAACAATTGGGCAGCCAGATCCACAGGGATCCCTTGATCCCTATAGGAGCCCTGTCACTTCCCAAAGCTGCCTGTCTGCCTGCTCCCCACTGTTTGAGAAACTCCCAGGCTGCCCTAAGCCCACTCTGCCTGACCCATCTTTTACCCGCACCTCCTCAGCAGGTTCAACTAGCCCTGGAAATTTAGCCCTTGTCCTCCTGGCCACCAGTCCCACCTGCCACAATGCAACCCTGCAGCCCTGGAACGGAGCAGGACCCACAACATATGAACCCTTTCAGGACCAACAAACATTTAACAGGTAGAGATTTTGGTCTCAGATGCACATCTGCACATGGAAGTGAAGCTGTTCATTGCTGGGGGATATTTCATTCTACAGATCAGAAACTATTTCAGTAACTAGATGTGTTGTCATTCCATGCAGAGGTACTTGACATCCACACTTACTTGTAGAGCTTGAAAATGAGTAATTTTTCAAGCACTCACTTTCTAAAATTCCAGCATTTCTGAAAAGTAGTCAACCTTGGAGTTCCTTGACAAAAAACCACTTGTAGTGGAACATCTGTTAAAACTCCTCCAGAAGATTTTTTAGATGTACAGGGTAAATCACCACGAGATGGGTCAGCCCCACCTCTCAGGTGTTCTTTAAAGGGCACTAATGCACCTTCCTGTCACATCACAGCACAGCACTCACATATGTCATCAGTTTGGTAAGACCTCAAGGGTCATTATAGGTTTCATTTTGTAGTTCTTATGCCTAGAGAGAACAGAATGGACTGTGTGTCTAGGAGGTCTACACAGTCACAGGTGTCCTTCCTTTCACACCTGGTGCTGACACACTGAAAGAGACTCGAGACTGCAAAGACCCAGACTCAAATATCTCCCTGTCTGTTGGGACTTCATCCTCACTTTGCTATCCAGTTGCTTTATGCTGCAAAGGAAGGGACCGATGCAGTCTCAACCACATCTGGTCATCAGAGCAAGAAAAAGGCAGACCTTCATCTTTCCAAGCAAGGACACAAAAGAGCCCTGAGTCAAGATCCTTCCTTGACATGCTGTGCATGCACCTCCCCAGCACATTTGTGTCAGACACCAACCTATGCCCAGGCCATACTGTGGGAAAGCAGCTCATCTCCTAGTTGCAGTTATTGAGTTCACGTCTCCTTGGACTTGCAAGACTTACAGTCATTCAGTCTGTTCTGGGCACCAGGCAGCTGCTGTGGCCACAGCTGTTTTCATCCCTGGTAAGACGTGCTGCCATCCCACCCAGCTGGTTTCTGTGGCACATATTCACAAGGACCTAACCGACAGGTCTTGCAACAGACCATTTTCAAAGTGGTGTCAAATATTCAACTAATTTCTTCTCAGGTTGAATGCAAAGGCCTGCTGAAAGGAGGGCGTCTACAGAAAAAAAACTTGTTTGTTACGTAACCTCCGCTGTTCCCAACCCTGCCTCATCCCCAGGCTCTCAGAGAGGAAGAATGGTGCAGAATGTAAGTGGTATTTACTCAAGGAGAGATGAGAGATCTTTATGTCCATGACTCAGCAAGAAAGCAAGCACAGTTGTACAGAGCAAAGCTGAGCCTTCATTCAAGCTTGTTCTGGGGCAGGCAACCCCTCCAGTAGCAGCACATGCAGAATGAACTTCAAAAAACACTGGAGACACAAGAGCAGCTCCCCAAGCATGATGTTCATCCTTCCCAGAAAGTGCACCCCTCTATGTTCTGGCTACCATTTACTGCTTTGACTTACATGCGTGACATCCTGGCTCTTGGGCTCTTGGGGTTTTCCTCCACACTGTGACATGCTTAGGATGTGCCTGCTTCCCATGAATGCAGCCAAAAGTAACTATGGTCAGCTGTCCATTGTAGGAGGGAAATACTGTCCCAGGCACATCTCCAGACTGGGCTGCCTTTGATGCCCTGGCAGCTGAGGGCACAAGCCAAGTGCCCAGCATACTGTCTGCTGTGGGTCACTTCCACAGGAAGACGTGGCAGACACACAAAAAACCCCCACCCGCAGCACAAGCTGAAAGCTGCTAATTTTCACAAGGTGGGACCAGTTTGGAAATGTATCATACAAAAAAAAAATGTAACTGGTATCACAGGTCCCAACTCAGGAAACCCTTTTCTGTGGGTGGCTGAGGCTGCTTTATGCCCCTAGCATGGGTCAGCAAGAGGTATTCAGAGAACAGCTGTGTGAAGCACATAATTTCCCCCATCCACCACCAAAGATCAACCCTCAAGGGACCAACTCCTCTCCATAACTCCATTTTGAACCTCTTAATTCCTTCAGGCTCATCAGCATCCTGAACAGTGAGCTCCACATCTGAACTGCAGTACCATTTACATCTGCTGCTAACGGTCTGCTCTCTGGTCTCCAGAATCTCCTTCACCAAACAAATTAAGAATTGCTCCTCAAACTTATTCGCCAGTATCTTCACAGTTTTATATATATCACTTACTTGCCATTTTTTCCCAGACTGAGTGAAGCCTAACCTACAAAGTCTCTTGTCACATGAAAGCACTTTCACATTTTCATTGACATGTTTTAATTAGCCTTTTCTGTATCTTCTAGTTCTACTATGCCTTTGATTTATGCATGCAGTATTTCAGATCTGGGTGGAGTATCTGAGCAGGTGTAAGAATTGAAGAGTTACTACTAAAGACTAGCCAAGCTGAGAAAAGGTGAGAAGACAGAAGAATTAATAATAAACAGTGCAAGCACCTTCAGCTGTCTTTGCCAACACTTTGAGAGCTTGGTCCCACCCCAAGTTCCACAGTCAACAGCTGCCTGCTTATTGATTCCATGATAAACGACAATTCTTCAGCCTCAATAGACCATGGTCAAGGGGGCAGAAGTGACTCAGTCAAGAGAAACAGGGTAGTGGTTAATTTTAGAAGGACAGTCTCTGAACAGCACCAGCATTGAAGGAATGAATAAACAAAGTCCAGAAGGGCCAGGAACTGTGCTAGGTTCTTCAAGCACAGCCAGTTCACTTTCATCCTTAGCAAATATATATTGAAGAGGTGGCATTGCAATAACACCATCAATTAACTTTTAATTAAAGGCTGAACTTTTGCCTTTCATCTTTTCTGCTCTGATTCCAGAGAGATCATAATCTCATACTGAAGTTAATCCACATTAGCGCATGCCTAAACATCAGATGGCCAGCTTCTCCCTCTCATCAGATCCCAACTCACCAAAACTCATAAACATTGGATTTGTTTCTGAAAGGGAAGTTTTTCCAGTATCAATGCTTGAGGCTTAAGAGCTTCATTGCCTGATAACTGTGCCTCTGTTCTTTTACAAAGGAGAAGGTAGAGCAAAACATCCCATATTCTCCTTTGGTCACAGATGAAGCCATGACACTACAGCCCCTTTCTGGGGGGACTGTATCCACTGTATCTGCCATCTGTATCCACTAAATACTTTTTAATTTGCAGTTTTTCCTAGGTGACAAACATCTGAATAGCACAGCTCCTGCTGACTATACAAGAAAGGCAGATGAGTTATGAAATGAAGCAAGACGTCAAGAATCTGCAAGCAGTGATGCAAGACATGTGAGTACACACATCCCAGAAATCACCTTCCAGGGCAACTGTGGCCTCTTCCATCATTTTGCAATTTGGGCAACAGCATTAACTGAATATCCTCTGTGATCTAGCTCCCTAGAAAGCCTGTCCCTCCTCCAGCCTCTTGACATGCTCTTGAGAGGCAGCTTGCCTTGGTGGATCTCACCTGCTTGATGGGAATGACGAGGAAGGCCCCCCCGCCCGCGCACTCAGTCACCACTGCAATGAAGTTGGGGTTCACAGCACAAAAGTGGTTGTCGTGGACATTGCGGGTGATGGGCACGCAGTCATAGCACTTCTCCTTGCTGGCAGCTTTGCCGTACACGTGGCGGAACTTGGAGCTGCGGTACTGTGGGTGCCACGACATCTGCAAGGGGAGAAACACAACACCCCATGACATAAGGACATGCTCCTGAGTGCCTGTTTTGGAAGAACAACAGAATGCTATCTGCTGCACTTCTGTACCAGTCAGGAATAAGTGGTCTCTCCTCTTTTATTCTCTACCCCTGAAAGATTGTCAGCTACTCAAAAGAGCTTCCTTACAGAAACAAACCAGTTTCCTGGCAGTAAGCAGGCGACCAGCAGCATTTCCCACTATTCACTCTTGGAGGCAAGCCCACCTTGAATCCTCTCCCATCCTGAGTGAGTCCTGCAGCAGAGCAGCCACCTCCTTCTCCATAAGGGCCTTCAGGCTCCCTGATTATCACCATGATCCACTTCAGCTAATTTCACATCAGAATAGTTTGTAGAAACAATGCCACACTGACAAATTTCCATGTTCGTCTCACCCTTTTCTTGCCTCATCCTTGTCTACCAGCCCAAAATTAGGAAATAGGTTCTCTCACCGCTGGGGGCAGGGGACGGAGGGGGGCTGCAGCATCATCAGAGCTGACTCCATAGGCCAGAGGGACCTAGCTGCAAAATCCTCCCTAGAGCAGGAGGAAGAGGCACCTCCATGGCATCCCACTCTTCCCTATCTTTCTGTGGCAAGCAGGAGACCATGGTGCACAAGTAACTTTTCTAAGTGCTTCAAAAATTGCTGAGGCTCTGGCTGTACTTTCCACCTTCTCCTCCCATTCAAGGCCCCATCACCACTGCAGAATCTTCTTGCCAAAATCCTCCTGGCCCTAGGCACACCGACTTCCACTCCCAGAAGAAGAGAAACTTGGATGAGCATGAAGTAGTAGGACTTCATCTGCTCCCTCTTTGTTCACAGCACCAGGGAGAGTCATGGGCATCCACTACCTCCTGGGCTCATACTAGGGTCCTGGAATATGCCAGGGGCTCCCTTCAGGATCCTTCTTTCCCACTTTTAAACATTCACTTCCCTCCTCTCTGTTTTCAGGTTTTGCCAGTCACAATTATTTGGTTTCCTTCCAGATTTCTTTTCCTTTACCCCTATCCACAGTACAAAAGGATGGACAGCAACAACAAAGCAAAAAAACGGAACCACTGTCCAAATGTGCAGGTTTGGGTTTAGGAAAGCTAAAGCCCACCAGGAGCTGAGTCTGACAGGGCATGTGAAAGACAAGAAAGGCTCCTGCAGGTACCACAGCAGCAGAAGTGCAACTAGGGAAAACATGAGTGTGATGAGGAATAGCACAGGAGTCATTGTGACACAGCACACAGAAAATGCTGAGGTGAATGCCTTTTTCACCTCAGTCTTTACTTGCTATATTGGGTTTGCATAGCAAGGTTTTCCTAGTGGGGAACTTCTGTGAGAAGCAGTCTCCCATAACAGCTTCACAGACAAATAGATGAAGTACAGATTTGATAAGCAGACACTAAGGTAGACTCCTGGGCTCAAAGGCTTGTCAGCAGCACCACAAAGTCCAGCTGGAGGCCAGGTTCCACTGGTGTGCCCCCAGAGTGGACACTGGGGTCAGTGCTGCTTAACGGTTTCATTAATGATCTGGATCATGGGGCATAGTCTCTATCCTTGGAGGTACTTAAAACCTGACCAGACATGGTCCTGGGCAACTTGTTCTAGTTGACCCAGCTTTGCAAAGAAGGGTTGGACTAGATGATCTCAAGGGATCACTTCCAGCTATTCCATGATTCTGTGATTTTAGGGCCTCTGGATCTCAGCCATATGTATCTTGTACTGCCCTAAAAATGCCACCGGTAACATGCCAAGACATACACCCATATGATGCAGACTTTCAACCCAATAAACCTGAAGTTTCCTGACAGGATCAGCTCTTGCATCTATTCCTCTGAAAGGGAGTGATGACAACACATTTCTTCCTCATTCATAAAAACTGCTGTTTGGAAGGGCAACCATTTTCAAAAACTGCAAATAGCAACTGGTATAAGGAATAAGGGGGTGAAAAAGACAGAAAATAAACTGTCAATGACATTTTGTCAATAAGACAGAATTGTTTTAACATTGCAAAAACTGGCACCAACACTTTCAAATAATTAAAAGGAATATATGTGCATTTTATGTGTTCCAAAAATAATGTTTTGCATAGTCCCTTAACAATATGCTTTCCCTTAAAGTTGTTTTTTGTTTGGACTCTGGACCCCTACATCGGAAGGCTGGCCACAGTGTACAGAGGATCTCTCCTTGCACAGCCATGTTTGAGCTGTGTAAATTAGCAATGGCAGAGCCCAAGGTCCTGAAAATCCTGTGTGTGCAGCCCTGGGTAAGCTCTGAAGCCACAGCTCAGGGATCCCCAGCTCACCTCACCTGCTTGTGGAACAGTAAGATGCCAGGATGCCCACAGTAGGGGCATGCAGACAACTCCTCCACACTGGGCAGCACACATGGACAGCACATCCCTATCTTGAGAGGCAGCTGGAACTGAGATCTGGATCCTCTCCTCTGGTCAAGGAGATAGAAGACCCCCTCACTTGCTGCTCAGGACTCTGGTGTCAGTATCTCAATACATAGACTATTCCTGAACTGACAAAATGACAAAATTAACCGATGAAGGGACCCTTGACACTCCACCAGCACAGCACAGAGCCCTTTACATCCTGGCAAAAGAAGGAAGATAGCGTAGCCTTTGCAATCCAGGAATCAGCCTCCTGCTTTCCCTTCCCATCATCCTGACCTAATTCCCAGTATTGCCAGCCTCTCTGTGGGGGAGGGAAGAACTGGGATGGAGAGAGACAGTGCAGATTGTACTACTGTTCATATGTTTTTAAACATACAGCTGATGCAAAGAATGTGTTCAGCACAGACCTCCCCTCACTCAGCTCTGAAGGACCCAGGACCTTGTGGTTGTCATTCTCACCTGTTCCAACAAAGAACATTCGGTAGATCTTTTCCTGAAACTGCCAAGAGGTCCTAGAGTGGAAACAGAGATCGCTGCATGTACTTCTCAGATCTCTGCCCACTGGGTTGGTTAACAGCTTTTTCAGGCTGGACAGAGTTTCTAGACAGATTCTGCCTATTGACATGTGCAACCCCAGCACCAAGAGCACTGTCTTAGGAAATCAAGTAAAATTCATCCATTTGCTTCATAATTCCTCACCGTGGCATAAACAGAGGAAGAAGCTCCTCTACCTCTCTAAACAGGCAAACGCAACTGCAAGCAATATGGTAAGGACACTCAGAGAGTTTTAAATTATTCCCTGAAGCCTCTCACAGCAGGCATTTCTAGATCTTGGCTCTCAAGGAATATAACATGGACTACTCTGAGAGACAGACCTGATCAGGAAGAGGGTCTCAACTACACAGCAGCGGAAGCTTCATGAAAGCATGATGCAGCAAGCACAGTCAGCACCAGGTCATACAATGAAGAGCATGAGAGAATTGACTCAGAATTGATCTGCAGGTCTGTTGCTTGCAAGATAGGAAGCCAAATAGCCCCCCTGAAATCTGAGAGGAAATGTTTAGAGATCTGCTTAGCCACGTGGATATCCACAAGTCTATGGGACCGGATGGGATCCATCCCAGAGTGACGAGGGAGCTGGCGGAAGAGTTTGCCAAGCCTTTCTCTATTGTTTACCAACAGTCCTGGCTCACTGAGG
>NW_008675102.1:0-2473 GCF_000695815.1 Acanthisitta chloris
GCCGGTACTGCTGCTCTTTAGGTTTATTTTTGTATTTATTTCGAGGTAGCACAATGTAATTCGATGTCACTTCGTGGTTTTGTTCTGCGAAGTGATCCTGAAAGCGTTCAGATACTCGACAGCTAAAATGCCGCTAGAATACGAAGGCAGTAGGGCCAAGACTCAGTGTGTGAGGAAACCTCAGCTCTGTCCTCTCTTAAAAGATATGTAAGACCTCGACCTGCCAAAACTTTAGTTAAGAAAACTCGACTGTTAGACGAGTCATTAACCTCAAAGCTCAGTATTAGCAGGGCTTGTTGCTTCTGGTACCTGGCCTCTCCGACCTCTGGTGATGGGAGGCGAATCTATGCAGGTGTCTGTGACTACAGCCTCATTTTCTGTAGTAATTCAGCCTTCGTGGCCATTTGCAGCTTCAGAAGCGATTAGCTGATAAGCAAAATAGTTAAGATTTCTGTAAATATCAGCTTCAGTGAGTAACTGCAGGGTAATGTAATGGGGAGGTGAAGGCACAGGTGTACTGAACTACATAACTGACTTGTTTGGTGTTGTAGAACTGTGAACACAAGCCTTTTGGTAAAGCTGTCATAGAAACTTCTTATTTCCTGAAAAAATAAAACAAGGTTCTGCAGAATCTCTTTTCATGTAATTGTTTCTATCAACTACTGATTGAACAAGAGATTTTTCCATGTACCAGAGGAGAAGCACAGGTTTGAAAACTTCCTTTCAGTAGTGGTAAGTTAAGGCCATGACAAGAGTTAAGTAAGATTCATTGAAATGCAGAAAAACTGAACTTATTTCCTATCCAGGGGCTGTAATATTATATTTTCAAACAGTGTCCAAAATATGGTATGCTAGATGGGTTCGTCCAATGCAAAGCACTCAAGAAATGCTAAAGTGAATGTCATGAGATCATTGTTGTGCTTCAGCTTCAACTTCCTTGACATGTTTTTTACCTTTAGTTACACTGAAGACTATTTATAGCATAGTTCTGCCCAATGAGAAAGGCCTTGCAAGTACTTGCTCTCTTTGGGTGCTTTAGGTGTGAAAAAAGTATAATAATTTTATATTAAGAGGTGTATATGTAGTTTATTATATGAAGTGGAAAAAGCCCCAAAAGGTTGTGGAAATCCATATGGTGATACAGTCACTGAAATATTTTTTATTTCTGAGTAATACAACAGGAAACTCTATTGAGCATAAAACACGTTTTACAGACTGTCTTATTTATGTATATCTTCCATGCAGTGAAATCTGTGCTCAGTTATGTCAAGTTTCAGTACCTAAGGCATCTGTTGCACAAAACATTCCTCAAGTAACTAACATCACCTCTACAGTATTTTTAGAATGTACAACGAATGCCATGAACAGTGTGCTGTGCCACCATGTGCAAAGAGTTTCTGATACTCTGCTTTGTTTTTATTAGTATTAAGCTAGTAGCTGTTGGCCCTAACAAACACATTCATTTTATATTTACAGTATCTTGTGTATGCTTTCAAAAATAGACATGTATTGTTGTCTGTGTATATATTTACTTCCAATATATCCAGGTTGCCTAGAGTAAGGGTGTTATATCCCTCTAGAATAGTGTTTAAAACTGAACAGCATAGTTAACAATAAAGCTTGTAATGATGAAGAAAGGAAATTTTGATTTGGCTAACGTTATCTTGGCTGGAATCTGGAAATTCAGGTTTTGTGTACGAGCAAAATAGGTTGAATGTTTTTTTAATACTTTTCTTACTTCTTCCAAGCAGCTAGGTAACAATAAACAGAATTATTCATGCAGGTATTACATATATGCTTTTGAAAATATCAGCAAGCTCTTCTGAAATATCAGGAGTCTCATTCTGGTATCAGAATATTCAAATATTCTGATATTTCAGAATAGCTTGCTATTCAGATGACACCAAGTTGGGTGAAGGTGTTGATCTGCTGTGGGGTAGAAAGGCTCTGCAGAGGGATCTGCACAGGCTGGATTAATGCGTTGAGACCAAAGGTACGAGGTTCAACAAGGCCAAGTGCTGCATCCTACACTTTGGACACAGTAACCCCATGCAGCACTACAGGCTGGGGGTAGAGTGGCTGGAAAGCTGCCTGGCAGAAAAGGATCTGGAGGTGCTGGTCAGCAGTGGCTGAACATGAGCCAGCAGTGTGCCCAGGTGGCCAAGAAGGCCAATGGCATCCTGGCCTGTGTCAGCAATAGTGTAGACAACAGGACTAGGGAAGTGATCATCCCCCTGTACGTGTCACTGGTGAGGCCACACCTTGAGTACTGTGTCCAGTTCTGGACTCTTCAAAAAGGACATTGAGGTGCTGGAGTGAGTCCAGAGAAGGGCACCGAAGCTGGTGAAGGGTCTGGAACACAAGTCCTGTAAGGAGTAGTTGAGGAAGCTGGGGGTGTTCAACCTGGAGAAAAGGAGGCTCAGGGTTGACCTTGTGGCTGTTTACAACTACCTGAAAGGAGATTGCAGCCGGG
>NW_008675102.1:2496-2713 GCF_000695815.1 Acanthisitta chloris
GCTTCCTGATAAAATTGTCTCACTGTTAGCGCTTGCAGAGGTGGTTGGAGCTATGATTTCCAAAGGTAAGTAATGAGTGTGAGTTCTTCCATTTTCAACACTGGAATGGGCTGCCCCAGGGAGGTGGTGGAGTCACCATCCCTGGAGATATTTAAGGTGAGACTGCTGAGTGCCATGGATAGATGACGTGGGTGCTGTTAGGTCATAGGTTGGACTT
>NW_008675103.1:0-9150 GCF_000695815.1 Acanthisitta chloris
CCGGCGCTGCTGGCGCTCCGGGGTCGCTGCGGGCCTTGGCCCTGCTCAAGTGGTGCAGGACCTTCCTTGCTCTGGGCAGAGCAGTTGTCTCGTCTGGCTCGGAGGGGCAGTGGGGACGAGTTGAAAGGGGGGAACTGTAGGTTGGATATTAGGAATAATTTTTTTCCTGTGACGGTGGTGAGACCCTGGCACAGGTTGCCCAGGCAGGCTGTGTCTGCTCCTCGGAGGAGCCTTGTGTGGTTTGGGGCACTCCAGGGAGACAAATCCCGGTGGGTCTTATATTGACAAGCACAGTGATGTTGCCCTTTTCCACCTCTCTCTTAAAAGTTCTCTGTGAGCTCCAAGTGTTGAGTTGTGCTGTTGATAATATCAGCTCACCAGGGAATGTGACATGGGAATAGGACCAGGGAATTCTGAATTTCAGCGTGAAGCAGAACCTGCTCCACCAGACACACCTGAGGATTTCACAATGTGCGAGATGTTTACAAGTGGAACAGCTGTTTTTGAAAAAGGGTGGCCTGGTTTGCCAGTTACGGTCTGATGTTCACATCTGGGTTCCAGGTTAATAGGTGGTGGATTAACAGTAGGGAGGTGGTGGCATCACCATCCCTGGAGGTGTTTGAGAGGTGTCTGGATCTGGTACTGGCTGATGTGGTTGGAGGTCTTGAGTGTCTTTTCCAAACTTAATGATTCTGTGAATAATATCTGAGTTGCTTTTTTCTCTTTTACCTGAAATTGATTAGTCCCATCATTACTTTGTTCAGGTCTTAAGCTGTTAGAATCTGAATGCCCTTTTGCAGAGATGTGTTTTCTTACATGTTGGAAGTGATTATTGGTTAACCCCCCAATTTTTTACTAGGAATTTATGACTATCCTCCTTCTAGGGTGCTCTTGTAGGTTGTAACCCCTTGCTAAGCTTGGAGCATGTAGTAATCCTCTTTTTTTTGTTGTAAAAGATTTAAAAAATGAGGTCAGGAAGGTTCCTTTGTATGTTGAAAGGAATCTCTGTGGAGCTTTTAAGAGCTGATAAGCAGGCATTATAACCCAGTAAGTATTTTACTACTGATTAGTCTTTCACCTCCTGCAAACCTAAAGTAAAATAACTAGAGGCCTCAAGTATTTTTTTTCCTTTTAACTTTGATGCTTCTAGCCTTCTCTGACATTGCAAAGCAAGGTGTATGTTATCCTCCTCTGTATTGCACAGACAGGTATTTTGGTGGTCACAGCAACTTGCAGAGTTGCACTGCTCAGGCTTTTGGGTGTTCTGTTCTTGGCCTTCCCTAGTCTACCACTGGGTGCAAGAGCAGGACTCTTGTCAGGCTGCTTTGGATTATTGGTGAAATGCCCACACAGAGATTTAGTGCTCAAACAAACCTTCCTGCAAATATCTTTGAGGTGTTCCTTGTGCATGATTGGTAACTGGTCTGTGTTCCACTGTTTTCAGCTTCTCAGCCATGCCATGAAATCTTTGTGTGTGTCTAGTCAAGTTCTCTTCTACTTCAGGTGGCTGATGGTAATATTCAGGCTGGTTTGTCCTGGTGTACCTTGTCATGGTGTCTGAAAGAAGCAATGATGTATTACTGCCTTGTGCAAAGAGCTGAGTGTTTTCCACTTGCTCTAATGGATTTTGCCAATCTGGGATTAAACAACAGGTGAAAGCCCTAATGAACGAGATGATAATTTTCTTTCTTTCTCTTTCAGTAGCTCATCTGCAAACCCTTGGTCCTGTCTTCATCCTGTCAACATGCTCCACAGTTACAGTGCCAAGTTCTCCCACAGCAAAGCACTCACCTCCCCATACCCAGGGTCACACGTCGAGCGCAGCCAGGTTCCTGAAGATAAAGTGGGTTGGCTGACTGAGTGGAAGGATTATAGCAGGTCATACTTCGAGCGCAGCCAGGTTCCTGAAGATAAAGTGGGTTGGCTGACTGAGTGGAAGGATTATAGCCCTGTGGAATACACTGCAAAGGCTGTTTTGGCTGGACCCAACTGGGCAGACCCCCAAATCAAGTGAGTGGAAATGGTGGCTCTTTCCTGCTGTGAATGTGGAGGCAGGAAATGGTCATGAGCTGAGGTAATAAGGTCATCAGTCTAAGTGATGTGTAAAAGTCAAGACTATGAAAAGTGTGCTTAGAGAGCTGAATTGTTCGGGTTATCTGTGAAGGCCTTTGACACAGGATTTTACTGAGCTGGTGACTGAGATGGGAGCAGTGGACAGCTGTTGATGCTGTGCAGGGTTTGTGCTGTGAGCTAACTGAGTGAGTTCCTGCAAAGCTCAGCTCTGGCTCAGGCTTTCACAGCAGGCCTGGAGAAAAGGAGGCTCAGGTGGAGCCTTATTGCTCTCTACAAGAACCTGAAAGGAGACTGTAGTCAGGGTTGTAATCACCCTCTAACAGTCTTTTCTCACAAGTAACAAGGGATAGGACAAGGGGAAATGGCCTCAAGGTGTGCCAGAGGAGATTTAGATTGGATATTGGGAAAAATTTCTTTGCTGTAATGGTTGTCAGGCACTGGAACAGGCTGCCCAGGGAAGTCACCATCCCTGGGGGGATTTAAAACACGGGCAGATGTGGCACTTGGGCACATGGTTTAGTGGTGGCCTTGGCAGTGCTGGGTTAATGGTTAGACTCTATGATCTTAAAGGTCTTTCCCAACTGAAATGATTCTGTGGTTCTGTTATCCTAACCTTAACAAGAATTCCTTTGAAACACTTGGTCTAAATGGAAATCCAGAGAGAGACAGTGTCAAATACTTTAGTTCTGCACATTTTCCTGCAGAACTGAACACAGGGAGACTCATCAGTCAAGGCTGAGACTTTATAGCCTCCTATAGAAAAGGGAGGAGCTGCAATGTGAGTTGCTACCCCTTGGTCAAATGGGAGTTGCTGGCTCAAGCAGAGGAGAGCTTTGTGTTTTATAATTTATCACTATTAAATCTTTGTTTTCCACACAGTGCTAAAGGTTTTTCTCCCAAATTCAATGAGAGGGATGGAGAAGTGGAGAGGAAGAGTCTGAGCGGCCTGTACACGGTTGAAAATGGGAGACCCCGGTGAGTGTGGCTTTTTGTTTCCATGTTCACTTCAGTGATGTAGTTTCAGTGCTCTTACAGGTCTGTCAGTTTTGATACATGGTAC
Source organism: Acanthisitta chloris (assembly GCF_000695815.1). Classification (NCBI taxonomy): domain Eukaryota; kingdom Metazoa; phylum Chordata; class Aves; order Passeriformes; family Acanthisittidae; genus Acanthisitta; species Acanthisitta chloris. The sequence goes on from NW_008675103.1 coordinate 3,134, forward strand.
CTGCTAGAACAAAGCCAAGACAATCTCCCCTAGAGACAGGAAAAGTGATATCCCAGGGCCAGAGTGTTCCTCTTGGAAGAAGCTTGTGGCAGAGGCACAAAAAGGTTAGCCAATACTGCTACCACAGCACAGGTGGTGGTGGCACTGGGGTCAGGGCAGTTAATACTGTTAATAGGAGGGTCTGGTGGATTAATTGACTCCACAGTTTGACCAGGTGTGAGGCCTTGAAGCTTTTGTACCACTTTGTGTGCTCCACAACTCCTGGCATAGCACAGACTCTCACCTAAAAATAGTTCTACTTTCTGCCTTTTGTACGTGGTTGAATGCTCTGTGCATCTGTAGCCTTGGAAACTAGATTCCCTCTTCAGGCAAGGCTGTGTGGAACAGAGCAGTGCTTGAGCAGGAGGATCTGGGGACACAAGACCTGGAAAATGACAAAGCCATTTTGTCTCTTTCTTTTGCCTTCAACACAAAGAGGCTGATGAAAGAGCAAACCAAGCTGTGTCTCCCTTGTCCTTTAAACCACATGGTGACCCTGAATGTATGTTGCAATCCTTCCCTTCCTTTTTATTATTTAAGCTTCTTTAAAGCTATTTGGGTGGATTTTTAAGAGCACTTGGAGTGTATTTGGAATGTGGGGGAAGTAAATATGTTTAATGTACTACTGTGTTAAAGGTGGAGAAATTCAGCAGAAACACTTGTGTTCCAGCTGGTGCTCAGAGCTCAGAGGGTGTGGCTGGGCTGTGTTTCCCCTTAGCACCAGTGCAGGACTGTGACTCATGTGCTGTGCCCTGTGTTCCAGAAATCCTGCTGGGAGGACTGGCCTCACTGGCAGAGGATTGTTGGGGCGCTGGGGACCAAACCATGCTGCTGATCCTGTTGTAACCAGGTAAGGGGCAGGTCACTGCAACCTGCCTTGAAGTAGAGAAGAAAAAACATGCATTTTGCTTTTTCCTGGCATCTCTGGGCAGACACTTTTCATGGCCTGAGAATGGCAGTGAAACTGGGGGAGCCAAGGCAGGTGTAAATTTAGATATGTTCTTAGATGGAGGTGTTATCTTGGACTCTAATTTTTCACCTGTAAGATAAATCAGCCTAGTTAGGGATTTCTGACTTTCTGGCCTGTTCATGTGTGTGTTTTCTGTGTGTAAGCCCATTCAGATATGGGTAGATATATAAATATACATAGAGAGATACAGAGACGTATATAGAGATATACAGACATGAGGAACACAAATGTCACAACATTTTAGTCTTTGTCCCTGGCAAAGAGTAAGGGTTCACATCTCATGACAAGTGATTGCTTCTGAAATGCTGAGGGAGCAGATTTAAAACCCAAACAACCCAGGAAACATGACTCAGTAGCAATGCATTGTGCAAATAATCTTCAGGAACAAAGGTAAGAACTGAGAGGATTATGTGATGCTTTGGGACTGTACATGTAGGATGCCAAAAGGCCTTGGATGAGACATGAGAAATTAAATTGCAGGGATAGATTTTTATGTCATAATGAATTTGATTGAAAAAAACCAAACCAAATAACTGTTTTCTGGTGAGAAACACTTAACTTGACGTAGTGTATTACAGGGCGAGGTGGGAGTAGGATCCTCTTTTGGTCAGTGTGTGCTCTGTTTTAGTTTTTCCAGCAGGATCTATGTGTATGTGGTAGATATTTTACACCAAGCATTCATTGTGGAGTTAACAAAGGTCCAAACTAGGAATTGCCATGCTGAAGACAGAACCACTGTGGAAAAGTTTATGCTGATGCATTTTACTTCTTCCCCTTTTCAGAAAGATGCCAGTGCTACTGAGTTGCTTCCTTGATAGTTTGGGTTTGGGTTTTTTTGAGTTTGTGGGGGTTTTTTTTGGTTGGTTTCAGCTTGGCTTTGTTTAGGGTTTTTTTGCAGCAAAATGTGTTCTTGTTTGTCCTTTGCTGCAGGTGGAAAAGGGATGGAAGTGGCAATAAAGTTGCTCATCCAGTTACTGGCAAAAACATCTTGCAGTTCGTAGCTATCAAGAGGAGAGACTGTGGGGAATGGGCCATTCCAGGGGTAAGGACAAAGCTCCAGAGGGAAATGATCTCCCCACTGGTAAGGCCTTGGGACAGTAATTGATGTGTGTGATACAGCTGCTTTGGGATGAAAGACCTTGTGTTGCATAGGTGAATAGAAATCATAGAACCATAGAATTTTAGGGGTTGGAATGGAGCTTAGAAATGATCCAGCCCGAACCCCTGCCCTAAGCAGGGACTCCTCCCACCAGAGCAGGTTGCTCAAGGCTTTAGCCAACCTGGCTGTGAACACTGCCAGGATTGGGGCATCTTAAATGCTCTGCCCAAGCCTCAGTAGCTGTGCCTTCTGCTGTTTCTGTCTTGCAGGGTGGCAGTTTTGTTTCATGCTCAGTGCAGAGGCTCCTCCCGTGCCCAGAGTGTGATGCAGGTGGATGTAATATGCTAAGAGGTAGTCAAAGGGGAGTTAAAACAAGTGCAATGCAAGGAATAGTCACCTTGTTTTTTCTTTTCCTCCCTCTCAGGGGATGGTGGACCCAGGGGAGAAGATCAGTGCTACCCTGAGGAGAGAATTTGAGGAGGAAGCCTTGAACTCTTTGGAGAAACCACCTGAGGAGAAGGCAAAATTGGAGAAGCAGCTCCAGAAGCTGTTCAGCCAGGAACACTTCGTGGTGAGCTCACTGTCCCTTGTGACAGCCTCTTGAGCTGTGCATGTAGCTCACAGGTGTAGGAGCTGGTAAAGTGTAGCTGCAGTGAAAACAAGTTGTGAGGCTCGGCTTCTTGTGGTGTGGGAAATGGAGGAGCCTGCTGAAAACTCTAAGGGCAAATGTATCATCAGAGGGAAAGAAAAGAAATCTTACTAGTTCCACCTTGTTTGTGGTGCCACTGAGCTTGTTTTGGTTGGTTTGGGGCCTTAGGTGTACAGAGGATATGTGGATGACCCTCGTAACACAGATAATGCCTGGATGGAGACAGAGGCTGTGAACTATCACGATGAAACAGGTGAGTATCTCCATGTGTGCTCTCAGTGGCCTTTTACCCCATTTGAAATTGGGTGCTGGGTTGGGCTGAGACTGGCAGAGAAATGGGGGAGCATGAAAGTCAGGTGTAAATTGAGAGAGATTCTGAGACTGATGTGTTATCTTGGGCTCTCATTTTTCACCTGTTAGATAAATCAACCTAGTTAGATGTTTCTGACTTCTCCAAGTCAGAGACTTCATCTGGTGACTTTTCATCTGAATTTTGGGTCATCAGTACCAGCTGTGAAGTCTCATGTGTCACTGCTCTGTGATTTATCAGCCCCTGGAAGTAGTGGAGATATTGTATCTTTGGTCTCTGTTCCTACTACAGAATTTAGAAGCATTTCTGTGGTGGTTGTCTGTGAAGTCCTGAGACTGTTTCTTCAGAAACTGCTTTTTCTTAGTCAAACCTTCAGCAACTCAGAAGCTTCCTGCATCCCTTCTCAAGTAGTATCTTTGATTTTGGGCCCTTCAGTAAAATTTAATCCTTATTTTATTTTCACAAGCATATTTAAGCTTCAGAATTCAGTCTGTCCTGTAGAATAGCACCTGAGAGAAGCAGCAATCAAATGCTAAGCAAACAAACAAAAATCAAGGCAGAGGGATTGGCTAAGCTTGAGGTAGTGAGTCCATGTTGCCATGGTGATTTCCAGTCCCTTGTCATGCTGCTGGTGGTACCCTAGGAGTGGTGACAAGGGCTTAACACCACCTCAGATTTGCCTGAAAATAGTGCAAGGATGAAAAAAGGTTTCTGGCACAGAATCAGTGAGGAACTTGATGTTTTTTTCTCTGAGAAGCAGTTGGAGGTTGCTGCCTGTGAAGGAGCAGAACTGGTTAAACGTGAGGAGAAAATGCATGGGGGGAAAAAAAGATGCACTAGCATGTCCTAACTCTTGTTTTGTGCACAGGTGAGACAATGGATAATTTGCCTCTGGAAGCAGGTGATGATGCTGGAGCAGTGAGGTGGGTTGACATCAGTGCAAAGCTTGAGCTGTATGCAAGTCATAGCTACTTCATCCAGCTTGTGGCTGAGAAACTGGGAGCCCACTGGAGTGAGGATCCTGGGCATGAGTGCCGTGAGTGATGTGGACAAGCAACTGACAGACACCAAGAGGAGAATACATTCTCCAGCCCTGAAACACATGACATTGTCCTATTCAGTGGAAATTCAGTGAAAATCCTGGAAAATTCAGCTGGGAAAGATAAACAGAGACTTCTGCAGAGACTTCAGATTGCTCCTTTGGACTTCTTAGCTAGCATGAAATGAGATGAATGTGGAGCTTTTTGTTTTGCTTTTTGTCTTTGTTGTTTGCAGCTGTGTCATCTCTGCAGCTCTGCATGGCAACCCTGGGACTGTGACTGGGGGTTGTTCAGTGCCTGTTCACTTTAGCTAGAGATTTTTGCACTGATTCCTTGTCAGGAGTATGAATCCTTAAGAGATGTGAAACTCGTAGGATAATCTGAATAATGACTTAAATTAAGTACTTCATAATAAAGTGAAGTTTCTTTTCTGACTCATTTCACTTCACATGTCTTTGAACCTGTACTAGTTTGGGCTGGGGTGGTGCTAACTTTCTTCTGGCTAGTACAGGGCTGTGTTTGGGCTTGGTGCTGAACACAGGGTTGATAATGAGATGTTTGATGTTGTTTCAAGAGGCAGGGGAAGAAGTACCTGAAAAGCACTGATTTTTTTTCATGTATTTAGGAGTTGGAGTGTCAGGACTGGTGAATATGATCTACACTCTAGCAGCCAGGCAGGAAGAGACCTGGGAGTTTGGAGAGACAGGAAACTGAACAGGAGCCAGCAGTGTGCTCAGGGGGCCAAGAAGGCCAATGGCATCCTGGCCTGGATCAGAACAGTGTGGTCAGCAGGACCAGGGAGGTGATTCTGCCCTTGGTGAGGCCACACCTTGAATCCTGTGCTCAGCTCTGGGTCCCTCAGCTCAGGAGGGACATTGAGGTGCTGGAGCAGGTCCAGAGAAGAGCCACGAGGCTGGTGAAGGGACTGGAGCACAAGTGCCATGAGGAGAGGCTGAGGGAGCTGGGGGTGTTCAGCCTGGAGAAGAGGAGGCTCAGGGGAGACCTTCTCACCCTCTGCAACTCCCTGACAGGAGGTTGGAGTCAGGTGGGGGTTGGTCTCTTCTCCCAGGCAACCAGCAGCAGGACAAGAGGGCACAGACATAAGCTCTGCCAGGGGAGGTTTGGGTTGGATATTAGGAAGAGATTTTTTACAGAGAGGGTGCTCAGGCATTGGAATGTGCTGCCCAGGGAGGTGATGGATTCCCTATCCCTGGAGGTTTTCAAGCTGAGACTGGATGTGGCACTTAGTGCCATGGTCTAGTGACCACGGTAGGGTTGGACTTGATGATCTTAGAGGTCTTTTCCAACCAGGTAGGTTCTATGATTCTAAACCTGAAATGACATTTCCAATGAGTACTGACAAAATCCGTATCTCTAGGTGGACTTTTATTTGAGGTTTCTATGCAGAGTGTTAAGCTGACAATACAGTAAATAGACAAGTCCTATTTCAGTGCATGGTAAAATCTACATTCTCTAAGTCTACTGAAGAACTTCGTGTACAGCTGAGCCATCAGGTTAGTGCTATCTCTTGGTTCAGAGACATCATGGATACATGCAGGGGAAAACACTGGTGGTTTAGCTATGAACCAGTTGGAGCAGTTACATTTTTCTGCTGTTAATGAATGTAGGAACTTTCTGCACTTGTGTTATTTGATAAGAAGGCAGAGAACCTTTTGCCACCTTTGTCTTGAAAGCGGTGAAGCTGTTAATGACAGAAACAAACAGGGTTCACACATTTCACCTGTGTCAGTGCAGCACTGGGAATTTGTTCAGCCAGGCTCAGAAAAGGAGGTTTTCGTTTATGTCTTCTGCAAGAAAAAGGAAACATTATTGACATCTGATGCCAGAGAGACATTTTTATGCTGTGTCACTAGCAATAAAATGAGATGCTAAAATTGCAGGTGACTCGT
>NW_008675103.1:9163-16834 GCF_000695815.1 Acanthisitta chloris
CAGCTATGGTTGCTGTTCACCCAGTCAGGAGCCGTTCATTGAGACCCTTCTGGATTGCTGTTTTCTTGTTTCTAGTGTTGTCTCCTTGACCTGTTGGTGAGCCAAGAATCCCTCCCACCCTCTGTTCACAAGGGCCTGACCCTCTGGCTGAGCAATCTCTGGCAGCAGCACGCATGCCTTAAGAGAACCCCTTGCAGCTCTCCTCCCCATGTGTTCTGTGGCTCATGCATTGCCATCAGATGAGCTGTTTGAGGGCTGTGTCTGACCTCTGACCAGAATCAGCCTCCACTTACAGTTAGGGACTTGCTAGCAGGATTTTGAACACATTGCTTCAGTCTGCATGTTTAGCCAAAGGCTTTCTGTCACAACTCTGCTGGGACTAACCTGGTTCATCCTTGCCTTGTGACTGGCATATTGCCCAGCTGGCACTCAGGGCTGGATCAGAAGGTGGTCAGTTGCATTCCTCTCGTAAATTTCATTGCTACCATGACAGCTTCTCTCCAGCTCCTGCCTAATTCTAGAGGCATCATCAGCACAGTAGTACTGAGATTTTTGCTGTCCTGGAGAGGTCATGGTGTGGATTGAGCTGAACCAGACATGCCTAGCCCATTTGGCATCAGAGGCTGTCTCTGCCTCGGGCTCTTGTTGGTGGGCACCACCTGACAGATCAGCTAAAACAGACTACAGTGTGATGGGAACTTTTGTGTTGTCTGTAACAATTTAGAAGTGAGCACAGTTGTTTGATCAGTGAGAGGTCTTGGTGGTTTTCCCTGCTTGGCTTGAGATCTTGAAATGCATTTTCAGGATGCTTTGACCACCGATTTCAAAGTGCAAGCTGACTTTGCCTTTTCTTTGGCACTGAAGGGTAAAATAGTGTTTCTTGAGAGCCAGACTTTATTCCTATCCTTATTTAAACCTTGCACCTTTTGCAGTCTTGTCCTTACTGGTCCATTTGCCTCTCAGCACAGTAGCAGTGTACTCCTGGCTACAATGTCTTTGCTTTAGGTTGTGCACTGAGTGTGTGCCTAGTCTTGATAGAAACATCTTGTCTGCTATATGTGCATGTTCTTTTTGGTTTACCTTCTTTAATCCCAAAGCAGTGGCACCATTCCTTCAAAGCAACCAGTTTGTCTTGGTCTCCATCACACTCGTGGAAGAAACGGGTTATGCAGTGTTCCATGGGAACAAGGGAGGCCCTCAAAGGTGCCAGCTCTGAGTGCGTCAGTAGCCTGAAAGAAAGAGCAGATTTGTAGAGCTGTGCTTGAGTAATAAACGTTTGGGTTAGCAGAGATGGTCTAACCACCTAGGAGATGATACCAGTGGCTTTGTGGCTGTGTGGGGCAGTCATAGCTGGAGGGAAGGGGTGGGACATCCAGAGGGACCTTGGCAGGCTTGAGAGGTGGAACAATGCAAACCTCATGGGTTTCAATAGAATGAAGTGCAAGGTCCTACATCTGGGCCATGGCAATCTCAGGCACAGCTACAGTTGGTTGGGGAAGGAACTGAGAGCAGCAGTGAGGAGAGAGACTTGGGGGTGACGGTAGATGAGAAGCTCAGCATGAGCTGCAGTGTGAGCTCAGCCCAGAAACCAATGTGCCCTCAACATGAGAAGGACATGGAAGTGTTGGAGCAAGTCCAGAGGAGGCAACCAAGTTGCTCAGGGCACTGGAGCATCTCCCCTATGAGGGCAGGCTGAGAGAGTTGGGGCTGTTGAGCCTGGAGAAGAGAAGGTTGTGTGGAGACCTCAGAGCACCTTGCAGGAGCTGAAGGGGCTCCAGGAAAGCTGCAGAGGGTTTCCTCTGCAGGATCTGTGTTAGGAGCTGCAGGGACAGGACAAGGAGCAGTGCTTACAAACTGAAGGAGGGGAAATTTAGGCTAGATATTAGGCCTAGGTTTTCCCTGTGAGGGTGGTGAGGCACTGGCCCAGGTTGCCCAGGGAGGCTGTGGCTGCCCCAAGCCTGGCAGTGTTCACAGCCAGGTTGGATGAGCCTTGAGCAACCTGCTCTGGTGGGAGGTGTCCCTGCCCAGGGCAGGGGTTGGGGCTGGATCATCTCTGAGGTCCATTCCAACCCCTAAAATTCTATGATCAGTCGGAGATGCCCTGGTGGGTTCTGTGATGATGCTTCTGCAGTGAATCTGCCCCAGGTTGTTATGACACCTGATAACTGATAAACTAAAAATGTTTTAGTGGCTATTTGTTTGCTACAATTTTTCCTGGAACAAGTATTACTTGTGTAGTAATTACAAGTATTACAGGTAGTTTCTTGCTCACAGCTCATCAGTTGTGGAGTTTTGCTGTCAGTCCTCAGGAGCTCAAGCTTGCAAAGGTGCTCAGCTATGCTCTAAGACAATAGGTGTGATTCACTTGAGGTATTGAGGGCCTGGAGCTTTGAAATATGAATCCCATCACCAAGTGATACAACCAAGAGCTTGAAATCCAGGTCATGTTCTCAGAAGCTTCCTCTGAACTGTGACACTGGTGCTTTCTTACTTCACCTGGTCCTTAAGCTGAGAGACTTCTGTGGTATGAGTGGAAAGCTACAGATGTCTCACTAGTGAGTTGTTGGTGACAAGTCTCTGTCCTTTGTACTTAGCCTGTTGCCCCTAGCTTCAATAGTGACAGGATTTCTTACCAGCTGAGGACAAAAGTAGCTTTTAAGACACTGTAGACCTTACAGGTTAATACATCATTATACAAGGCAAGAAGATAACAGGTTCTGACCTAAGACATGACCCCAGGAAAGCAACAAGGGCAGAAGTTCTGTGTGAGGGGAATCTTGGCTTCCACCTGCTGAGGAACTGGTCCTACATGTGGAGAATCCTTTGAGTGGCTTTAGAAAATGAAAACCCTCAGGGTTTAAATAGCAAAGAAGAACTGGTCCCACAAGGATTGGTTCTTACCTGTCAACAGGGTGCTGATCGAGCTGATGGAACTGCCAGTGCACAGGATACACATACATGTGGTAGTTCTTCTCAAAGTCGTGCAGGAGCAGCTCAACTGTGTGGTCACCAGCTGTGAGGCGCTTCTCGTTCTCATAGATCTTTTTCACCTGAACACAGGGCAGAAATGGTTACTGATTCGGTTTGGGGGTGAAGATCTGTCCTGAGACTAACTAATCCAGCAAGGAGGTGTTTGGGAGAAATGAAACTTGGTGAAATACCACCGGGGAAATGGGGTTTAGTGCTTCATCTAACCTGGCTGTGAACACTGCCAGGGTTGGGGCAGCCACAGCCTCCCTGGGCAACCTGGGACAGTGTCTCACCACCCTCACAGGGAAAACTTCTGCCTAAGATCTAACCTCAATTTCCCTCTTTCAATGGTCACAAGCACTCAAACTTGCTTCAGCTAGTCCAGATAATCTTTGTTGCTCTCTGTGTCAACTTTGGTAATAGCTGGAAAGGAAGTGAAATTCCTGTGGCTTCTCAGCCTCAGCTGAGGGGGGAATAGCCCCAGCTTGGTAGGAGACTAAATCAGATTTATAACCTATTCTGTCCTGAGGCAGGCAACTCATTTTTTGGTGCAAAATGAGCCATCTCAGTAATCATCTAATTCATGCCATTTAGTATGAGATGTTCTGGGCAGGTCCATTACCCTCTTGATAAGTGACTGAGTAGTTTTTGGTGTTGCTTGAGCATATGTTGTATAAACCTGCTGTTCCCTACTGCATGGAGCTCCTACTCCAGAGTTAGAGCAGCCCAGGCCTTGGTTTAACTTCAGCTGTGGCTTTTTAGGCAGTTTGGGCATCTGTATCTTCAGAATGAACTACTGTCACCATTTCACTTGACATAAATCCTGCCCTGAAACATGCAGGCCCAATGGCCATAGATGCTCACTCCTTTGCAAGCCAAAGTAGTGTGATGTTGCAGGTCTACTGGATGGTAGAAAACAGCTCTTTTCTCTTGAAACTGCATGTCAGACAGGTAGTTTTATCTCCCTTGAGTATCACAGTGGAGATGGACAGTGTATGTGCCTGGATCCAAAGTGCAGAGGACAACCTTAACTACTGAGTCAATTCAGGCAGTTCTGTGTTGATGGCTGTGCCCCAGGTGTGTCTCAGGAACAGAATTTTGGTTGGTTCAAGGCAGGGATCCCCTCCTTTTACAAGGGTCCTCTAAACTCTGTTGTAATTCTGCCTCTAACCTTGCTGTGTGAGTGCCCACTCAGTCTTTTGGGCTCATTGAGCTGTTTTCTTCATGGTGAACCAAAGTCCTTCCTTCCTTTGCATTATCAGCAGACTTCCTTCTTCCCTGCCTGCTTCCAGTCACTTGAGGAAAGCTGAATGACACGAGTCCTTTCAACTCATGGAACTCCACAGGTGAGTTCTTACCTGGCTGTTCTCTCCTATCCTGTCTTTAAGTCATTAGTTATCCCACCCAGAACTTCCGTCTTATGGCTCTTAGAGTTCTTAAGTTATCCATAGTTATCCAGACATTCAATTTTATGGATGCTTAATGTCCTCAAGTTATCCATAGTTATCCATGCCCAATGTCCTCAAGTTATCTGTGGTTATCCCTACCCAAATCTTCCATCTTATGACTGCTCAGTGTCCTCAAGCCCTTTGGCAAATGGCATTGACTACATGAATTGGGTCATCCTTACCTATGTACCAGCTGATCTTTCCAAAAATCTCTCTCACAAAGCTTCCCTGAGCAGAAGCTGTTTCACGTCTCCTCAAGCAAATGCTCTTTGTATAGGTGTGCACTATTCTGACTTGTTTGGAGACCCTGACTTCAGAGTAACACACTTGGCTTGCATTTGTTTGGACAAGAGAGACATTCCTAGCAGAAATAGATCTTAGATGAGTGTGAGGAGACATGTGAGTGTATTTTGCAACTTGTGAACCTAATTGAGTCTAACTTGCTTTAACCAGAAAGAGAATTCTTGTAAGGGATGGGGAGAACTCGTGAGATGTGAGTCACTTTGTTCACGGGGTGAGTTTGGCTCTGATAATGTAACTGCAGGGTCTTGTTTTTAGAGCATTGCTGACCTTACTCCTTTGCTTCTCAGTCAGAATCCCAGAGGTGTTCAGCTCCCTCTCATAGTATTGCATCAGGATGTTTTTGAGCCAGTCTCGCATCCGCAGGGGGAACTGGTCCACTTCATAGTCAGTGCACTGGGGGATGTCTGTGCCCAACAAAAAAGCTTTGGTTAAAGAATCATCTGTGAGTCCTCACTGAAGCATTTCTGAGCCCAGTTGGATTTGATTCTATCAAGCTTCCAGTTAAACTTCAGATTGATGAGCTGCTACGATATTAAACTGGGAGTGCAACTAATGGGTTCAGGTAGAGGTGTATATATGGTGCTCAACCAGTTGGGCAAGCCACAACCTTCATGTGTCTGTGCAGCTTCTGAGCTCAGTTGGGCAGGGAAACTGCCACCAGTGAGTTGCAGGAAAGCAAAGGGATATGCTGGCTGGGAGGGCACTTTGCTCCCACTGTATGCAGCGACTGAAGAGCTTGGAAGTCAGTTCTGGTGCTTAGATCCTGACTTTATATTTGGGATCTAAGTAGGTTGTTGCATTGGGGGGGGGGGTTTAGTGGTGTTTTGTTTGTTTGTTTGTTGTTTTGGGGTTTTTCTTAGGTTTGGTTTTTTGCAGGGGGATTTGGCCTGGACATTTTTATTTATTAACTCTCTGTCAGTACTATTTTACTGGTCGATGTTTTAAAAAAGTCTTCAGAGGCTACAGCAATAGGAACATACAGGACAGTGCAGAGGGAAGATAAGGCTGACAACAAATTGCTGTAATCACAGGAGATCTTTAGGTTTCAGATGGATGGATGATCTCTAAGCTCCATTCCAACCCCCAAAATTATTCTATGAATTCTTCCGAGAAGAACAAGTCTTACATTTGCAGGAGCCCATGTAGTCCAGGTGCAGTTGGCGTCCCATTTTTGTCCCTTCCAGCTGGCATTTGGTGCCAAAGAGTTGACATGTGCCATCATAAGTCTTGTTATCTGTACCACAAACCTAGAGGAGGTGTGAAAAGTACAACCACACCAGCACCACCATGGTGCTGAGAGAAATTCTTGCCACTCATACAGGCATTGCAGAATTAAAAGCACCATTAAAAACTGGGGTAGCAATTGGGAATATCCCTAGGGAATACATGGACTGAAAACTGGAGTTGGTTTATGTCTGCATAAGGGTTAGTTGTCTGGACTAAGCCAGTTCTGAAACACTTGAATTTACTTTTGTGTGTTAGTAATACAGTTTGAGCTGCCACAGTTATCTCACTCAGTATGTGCCAGTAATCGGTAAATGCTCTAAAACATCAAATGGCTAAACAGAACTTCTAGTGACAGGGAAGAGCTACAACCTCTGAGAGACTTAGTGAAGCAAATCAGTTCCTGTGCAGCTCCATGTGTTCATGCTGCTCTCAAGCTATAGCCAGTGAGTTAGGGTACTTCTTACTTCTGCAGTCACTGAATCACTCAAACTCACTCACATCCTTTGTAGGCTAGAATTATTCTAAGTAATAGCAGGAGAATGTGTTACCTTGTAAAGTCTTTAGCTGTTTCTTCCCAGAATGAAATACTTACATGCTCATAGTCTTTGGTGGCAGGGCAAGCAGCAGGATCTTGGCAAACACAGTGAGGTTTCCCTTCCTTGTCCACGTGACAGACTTTGCCTCTTTTGCAGTGGAAGTTCCGACATGGGTCTAGGAGTCACAGGAAGAAGGAGGTGATTAGAGGTGTTAGAGGTGATCATGGAATTTTAGGGTTTGGAATGGACCTTAGAGATGATCCAGCCCCAACCCCTGCCCCGGGCAGGGACACCTCCCACCAGAGCAGGTTGCTCAAGGCTCAGCCAACCTGGCTGTGAACACTGCCAGGGTTGGGGCAGCCACAGCCTCCCTGGGCAACCTGGGACAGTGTCTCACCACCCTCACAGGGAAAACTTCTGCCTAAGATCTAACCTCAATTTCCCTCTCTCAATTTGTGCCCATCCTATCGTTGAAGTTCCTAATGAAGAGTCCCTCTCTGGCTCCCTTGTAGGTCCTTCAGATATAGCTCCTGAACTCTGAGGTCTCCACATAGTCTTCTTTTCTCCAGTGATGAGGTGAAGCCAAGTGTTTGTCAGATACTACTGACAGTCAAATCCAAATATTCACCAAGTCAAGTGCATTTTTAAGTTGGTTAAAATGCAACTGGATGTTGCATTGAATAAACTAAGCCAAAGTTTAAATGAGGAGTTTTGTGAGACTTCAAGCAGTCCCAGGTTTGAATGGATGGGGAAATCAGTTTTTCTGAGAAAATTATTTCTTCTCTAAGGACTTACATTCCCTTCCACTTTCCTTTGGTGAAACGCATCCCATCTGTCTCTGCTGAGCTCTGCCCTTTCTCCCGCTCTGAGCGGAATTCCAGCTGCTGTTGTGACCCTGCAAGCTCCCAGTGCCAGGTAATTCCCATTTCTGTAGAGCTGACACAGAATTTTGTGCACTGCCTACAAATGTTTCCGGCAAACAAATCACTAAATCCAAGGGTGGGTGGGAGGGATTCTCTGGGGATGTAGCTGCAGTGCAGGATTATGCACCACAGTCCAGTCATGTGGAATGGTGTGATGCAAAGGGCAGAAAGGAACTGCAGCCCAGCAGATTCCTCAGCTGCACAGGGTTAGCAGTTCCACGAGGCCTTTGCTTGGGGCTTACCCAGGAGAACCTTCTCATTCCT
>NW_008675103.1:16863-19338 GCF_000695815.1 Acanthisitta chloris
TGCCTGTAGTCTTAACCTGTACAATCACAGAGGCAGAAGAAGTTGTGGTAAATCTTGGGGAAGAAAGAAATCCTTGGACAAAATGTTTTCAGGTCCAAATGTAGAGCTGACTGAGGCACAGTTTCTCTGCTTGCAGCAGAGGGAGGTTGCTATACAAAATGTGAGAAGAGCAGAAAACCTGTGGTAGTATTAAAGTGCTCTTGCTATTTGGGGAAACACAAGTAGGAGGTGAGGAGAGAGAAACAAGAGCTCAGTAAGGGCCGAGTTTCTATTTCTGGGGACTCTAGACCTGCCTTTCCAAGCTATGCACTTTGGTACAGCAGTGTTTAAAATCTCTGTGAGACAGGAGTGAACAGGCTGTCTAAGACTGTGCTCCAGGGTTTGGATCTGTATCCCTATTGATTTGTAGGTCTCATTGCACACCCACTGGGGCTGGAGCTCCTACATCAATTGTGTTCACTCCTTTCTGGTACAATCCATCTCCATGCTCCATGGCCAGTGGCACAGCATGAACCAGATGGATAGGGAATAAAAGGGGAGATGAGACTTCTGCATATGAGTGAATTATTACACGTGTTTTTCTTCAAAATGTCCTCCCAGTCATCAGGAATTTAAACTCAGAACTGGTCCCCCTCCCCCTTTTTGTAACATTCCAATTTTACTTTAAAGATAGTTTACCTTGTCTTCATTTCCCATTAAATTCATGCTCTGAGCAGAGCTACTTGTTTTTAGCTGTTGCTTGCTGTCAGAATTAGGTGGCCCATGATTGTGATCATCTTGTTCAGAGTGAATAAGATCTTTAATCTTGACATCTTGGTGATTCTCAGTCTCTCTGTGAACTACAGCATCGTCTTCAGTGGGTCCTTCCCCTTCTGGCTCAGCACTGGTGCTCTCCTGGTCATTGCTCTGGATTCTCTCCTCTTCTTCATAGGCTGCTTCTTTCCAGGTGTTGCCAAGATACTCCTCACCATCAGTATCACCACTGTCATGACCGTCATCATCATCACTACTGTCTGCTGCACCTTGTCCTTTCACCACCGTGTCATGACCACTCTGATAGTTCACTTGAATGTTGTCTTTCCTCTCCTGACTTTGCTGTTTGGCACCCTGATCTTTGTTATGAGGTTTTTCAGAGAGGGGGATTTCTTCTTTGTGGGGCTTCTTGTGGCTGTTCTCTTCTTCCTCTGAGTCCAGTTTCTCACTGTGTCTCTTGGCTGGCTGGACTGGCTGGCTGGAATCTCTCAGGGCTTCATCAGATTGCATGATGTCTTCATCTCTCTCTCTTTTGTATCGGTCACCTCCACTTGTCTGGTGACCTTTGTGCTTTTCCTCTCTGTAATCAGTTTCTTCACCCCATTCCTCATTCTCCTCTTCCACGCTTTCTCCTTCATCCCTTTCACTGTTTTTTTCAGAGAGGCCAACTGCATTTTTGTTGTATTTCCACATGCTGTGCCCAAGCCCTTCCCCTGGATGCTCTGCACTGCCTGGAAGATGTGGGTTGGCCTTGTTGCCATGCTCCTCATGCCTCCTCAGCTGGCCATGCTCAGAGCTGGGCTGTTCTCTGCCACTGCTTCCAGAGGCACTGTCCTGGTTATCAGAGGACAAACCTACTTTGTTGTGCAGTGCAAGGAAATTGATGCTTTTGAGGCTATTTTTCACATGATGCTCACTACCAGTTCTTCCTTGTTTCCTAATGGTCTGAGGCTCATCTCTGTGCACAGAACCTGGTGCTGTCACCTCTGGCTTTAGGTTTTTGTGGCTGGGCAGCAAGTCACCCTTGTCTACATGCCCTGTGTTCTCTTCCTTTGAGGGTTCAGGGTGAGTACCTTCAGTCTTAAATAATAAAAAAGTAAGAACATTAATAAGTAGATTAACAAGCCTTAGGGTTTATTTGAGGTCAATCAGTGTTATTTTTGCCTTGCATTGCCAAGTGTGACACTGGCTTAGTTTTCTTTGTATATGCTGCTTTGGGGCCAGCCCAGAGCATGAAATCCACAGCTGACATCACTTCAATTTCCCAGAAAATCTCTTTTCCTGTCCCTTCTATTATTGCTGAAGCTTCTCAAGTCTGTGCAACTTTCAGATCTCGTAGGAGACAGATGCACATGGGTGTTGTGAGCTCTCAAAATGCTTAACTAGTTATTCAGTATCATAGCTCCAGGCACCTGTAGGCTGCAGTAATAATCACTTAGCTCACGGAAGGGATGTGATGTGTAACTTCCTACACAGATAAGTGGGAGGTCTGGGAGAAGAGGAGCAGTGGGAGAGCACCTTGAAGAAGGTGTCATGGTAGTGATTCCTGAGCAGTGCACTTCTGTTAACTGTTTCATAGGCAATGTAGTCATCTGCTTTGAGTCTGATACATAGAACCATAGAGTGTTTGGGGTTGGAATGGAGCTTAGAGCTCACCCAGCCCCAACCCCTGCCCTGGGCAGGGACACCTCCCACCAGAGCAGGTTGCTCAAGGCTCAGCCA
>NW_008675103.1:19387-28111 GCF_000695815.1 Acanthisitta chloris
ACAGGGTCTCACCACCCTCACAGGGAAAACTTCTGCCTAACATCTAGCCTAAATTTCCCTTCTTCAATTTGTGCCCATTGCCCCTTGTCCTGTCCCTGCAGCTCCTAACACATCCCTCTGCAGCTTCCCTGGAGCCCCTTCAGCTCCTGGAAGGTGCTCTGAGGTCTCCACACAACCTTCTCTTCTTCAGGCTCAACAGCTCCAACTCCTTCAGCCTGTCTTTACAGGGGAGATGCTCCAGTGCTCTTAGCAATTTTGTGGCCCATGCACTTTGCCAGACTGAGCTGTATCTAATGTTCTGCACTGTGAATAAGGAAACTAAAATGACTAAAACTCTCACATGGTTGGTACTGCTTATGACCACTTGGTGGGATAAATTGAGGATTGCATCCTCTTTGTGTACTGGACCTGCAACTACCACAGGTTTGACTGTCAGCAGAGCTTATTGCTTGTACAAATATGGGTAATGGTTATATTTGGGGGTTCATTTCAGGCAATGTTTTTCTAGTAAGTGAAATTTCTCTTGTGAGCTTTGGTTTTTGTCCTGTTCTGTTTGTAACTGTGTGATAGTCAAGGCATGAGATGCTTGGTATTATTTCCTGGGGTGAGAGGACCTATATGTTTTTAACCTAAATCGGTTTGCCAACCACTACAAATGTGGTAATGTTTTTTATCTTTGAGATGAATATTACAGGTTACGTCTTATTATTTAAAAAGCAAGGAGAGTACCTTTCCTGGAGCTCTCTGCCCATAGGTCCTGAGCTTGTGGTTTCCAGGATGGGCCTGAAATGAACAAAGACATTAATATCTGCATGTAAGTAAGAGTCTTGTATAGGTCAGTGGGATAACACAATGAATTCAAAGATGGGAAATGAAGTGCCTGATGTAATAATAGCATGGTGAGGACTTACTGGAGTAGCAAGAGCTGATCCTACAAGGCAAATGAAGAGTGCTGCAGCCTTCATGCTTTTCAGAGCTCTGAGAGGATAACAGTCAATGGCACAGTGGCAGGTTTAAAGATTTCCTTTCTGCAAGCAACATGACAAGAGAAAAGGTTAGGACTTGGGTATAATGGCCTAGAAATGACTGATGGAAGCAATGTAACTTGTTTAGACTGAGGACCCAGAACATTGCCATGCAGTGCCCTGTAAACTCAGGTGTTAGACCAGCCTAACTTTGCTCTAGTCCTTTTACAGGACTTAAACTGAATGCTGTGTTCACCAACTCCAGTGGTGTTACTGAAAGGAGAGTTATGAATGTACATGGGTTCAGCCCTGTAAATGTTTCCCCACCCCTCTGAGATGCTGCTTTGTGAAACGTGTCTCTTTTCTGATTTGAGTCTGAGGCAGTGCCTGTTTGTGGCATCTCTACAGCTCCTGACTGCTCCCATCTGTGTCTAGTAGGAAGAGTTCAGGGGTGAAGTTCTGCTCAGCAGGTCTCAAAGCTCAGAACTGCTGTCCAGGCTGCTTGAGGAATGGGGGCAGTTCTGCTTGGGTGCCACAAACCCAGCTCTGAGGGCACCAGAACATGCAGTGCATTAGGAATCTCTTCAGTCTGTGCTAGTATCCTCATGAGAGTGAAATTTGGGCAACTTATTTCTTCCACCAGCAAATTTTCTGCCTTTTGCAGTGCACATGAACTGGAAGTGTCTATGGCTGTAGCTGTGCCACTGGGAAAATCAAAAATCAAGTAATATTTTTTCTCTTTCCATCCTCTTTTTTTTTCTCCTGTTGCTTTCTTAGTCCTTTTAATTTCATCCTGTTGGTTTTTTTCCCTGTATTTATCCAGTCTCAGTGGGATATTCACTCTGCTTCTCATTCTGCTCTCATTCTACAGTCTGTTCTTTCTTGGAAATTGTCATCCAAAGTCTACACTTTGCAAGATCACTGTGTTATACATGAAGAAATGTCAATATCTGTTAGTTAATGAAGGTCAAAACACTCATTAGTGGGACATATCTAGTATGCAAACAATTTCTCTTGCAGTTAGCTCATTTAGTCTCCAAATTGCCTCTTGTCTAATGATCTATTATCACTTTGGCTTTCACATGTAGTGGTTTAAGATGCTTTCAGAGGGAAAGGCAGAGCAGAACAAGAGCCATTGATGAGCACGGGGAAATGCCTCTCTGGGCTGTGTCTGGGCAGTCACTTCACATCAAGGCAAGTTGGTTCACTGAGGGTGACAGAGGCAAATTGCTAGAAATGCAGGAAATGATCCAATTCCATGCATAGCCCTAAAAACTGCACTCTGTGCTTTTGGAAGGGCTGGCGAGTGGCTGAGGGAAGTACTTGGATGTCAGGTGAGCTTGATTTCCACTTCCCAAGCCAAGGGATTTTGCAGCTTGAAGGGCAAAGCCCTTAGTGAGGGGGGAAAAGCCATAAGGAGCTTTTCTGCAAGGCTCTAGGTTGTGGCTCAGAGCAATGGGATTTTTATCCTTGCTCATTTAGTCTTTCAGTGTTAGAAATGACAATTTATTTTGGCTAAAGCAATAGAATAGGCAATTTGAGCAGGTGCAGAGCTAGGAAAGCTCTTGTAGGTGGTATGGAATATATGTGGCAGTTAAGGTGGTGAAAGAAATGAATTATTAGCTAATTGTCATATGATGCAAAGATCTGCATTGTAATTTTTTTTGGCACTGAAATCTAAAGGGGAAGACACTTGGATCTTTCTTTAATTTGTCCCACAGAAGAGAATTTCTAAAAACAACCTTTTGCAACATATGAGATTGATAGAGTTGTCAGTAAAGAAGCTATTTTTGAAAGCAAGGAGACATCTCCCTGCAGAAATAGTCATGATACTCTGCTGAAGAACCTGTATGAAACCTTAGCCGAAAGGTGAATATGAAATTTCTTAAATATGGTGAGGTTTTAGCTAAGAAATGAGGAATTTATCAAAGCTGCAGCTTGGGGTATCGAGGAAGCAATGCTGACTAGGTGTGCTGGGTTTGTGGGGCCAGGCTTTGGTGCCAGGGGGCTACCAAACAGGGGTAACTTCTGGGAGAAGCTGACAGAAGCTTCCTCATGCCCAGCAGAGCCAGCACTCAAGGACAGAGGCACCACTGCCATGGCTGGGCCATCAGGGGCAGCACCTGCACCTCCTGGAGAGAGGAGTGAGGTGTGAGAGGAACCAAGGCCAGTGGAGGGAGTAGAAGGAGGTGCTGCAGGTGCTGGAGCAGAAATTCTCTGCAGCCCTCGGTGCAGTATGGTGAAACAGCTGTGCCCAGCAGCCCACAGAGGTCCCTGGGGGATGAGAGCTCCACCTGCAACCCCTGGAGGTTCATGGGGGACAAGAGATCCCAGGGCAGGGCTTGGGGCTGGATGATCTCTGAAGTCCATTCCAACCCCTAAAATTCTGATTCTCTCCCCTGTCCAGCTGAGGGGAAGTGTCAGAGAGGCTTTGATGGGCACCTGGTGTTCAGCCAGGGCCAACCCACCACATGAGGACATCACCTCAAGCTACAAGGCAGAGTTTGAGGCAGATATCTGAGTAAAAGAAGAGATTGTAATAAGAATATAAACATCAAAGCATGAAACAATTCCATTAGTTCTGTACCAGTAAACGGTTGGTAATGAGAATTGATCCCTGCCATGTTACCAGTTTTGCAGCTGCAAATTCAGCCTGAACACAGAGAAACACAACCCAACAGGATTTCAGGACATGTTAAAACAATTTTAAAATAGACCATTCACATGAGCTTAATGCAATGGTTTGACCTCTTACACTTCCCTTCTACCACTTGCTTTTATTTTCCACTTGCTGAGATCTGAGGTTTGTTTTTTTTTCAGAGCTCTGTGGAGTTTAAGACCAGATCAAGTCAAAATGAACTGCTTTGATTTAATTTGAGGAGGGTCAAAATGAGACTTATACAGCTGCCAGAACTATTTTTATCTCAGCTGATGTCTTTTGTCATCTCCAGGATCTGCATTTCTTTACTCCCTGTTTGCTCCATGTTTTCACTGGATTTACCAACACATCTCTGAAAGATTTCTCCAAGACCAGTCACAGTTTCTATCTCTCCTCTCCATTATGGGAAAAGAAAGGTGAATCTGTTTGGGGTTTTTTTGGTCTTTGTCTATTGGATTAAGGGTCCTCAACTGATATTTCAGGACATAGTGACAAGTGTTGGGAAGTCACATCACACTGTGTCTTTCAGCTGGACAACTAAGCTTCTGAAAGAGGTGTGGATTTTGTTTGACTCTTGTTGGCCACCACATGATGATATTATAATTACTCCAGGATCACTGGAAAAGTAATAATTCCAGTGGTAATATAAAGGTTATCTTCCTCAGCACAATAATTAGACAGTATTTTCTCCTACAAAAAACATTTCTCTCTGTTCTAGACCTAAAAGTCTTATCCTTAAAACAGATATTACTGTACAAGAGCTTCAGCTATTTCCCAGCAGGTGGAAAACCTTTGCAGAGGGTTAGCTATAAGGCAATTCTAATGCAAAACAAAGCAGAAACAATACCATAGCAGTAGGAGAGCTGCTCCTCCTTGGGTAGCCAACGATGAGCTGCAAATCCTTGAGCCTTGCAAAGTGCTGCTGCTTTTCTTGAGAGATATTTGGGTGTCTCAAACCCTCTCAGCAAGTGTGTTGTGCTGTAAGCTGCAGTGAAGGAAGGTGATGCTCTATGGGTCTTGGTGAAACAAGGAATCCTCAGCTTCCATGGGATGAGGTGGGGGGGAATGGGTAGTGTAATTCTGCTGAATTAATTGGATCAGAGAGACCATTCAGTGCTCCCAGGGCTTTGGGCCAGGGGAGCTCAGCCACTGTGTGAAAAGGACATATTTAGTCTTTTGAGGGGAGGGGAGCCAAGGGGATCTGCTGTGAGAGTTTCTGCCACATCAGCTGTCCCAGAAGAGCTGAACTAAGGGATCAGCCACACATGGGCCTGGGGGAGAGCACAGCACAGGAGATGCCAGTCCCTGTTACACTGCTCAGTGTTGTCTCAGTATGCTGTGCATGCTGCCTGCAAGCCTGGAAAAAAAGGAAGAATCTCTAAACTGGACAGGTAAAACCCAGCACTGGTTGAAGAATCTTGCCTAACTCTTCAGAGCTCTCTGTTTCGAAGCTCTTGGCATGGCTGAGCTGCCCCTCTGCCACAGCCACAGTGCAGAGCAAGGTGGGGAAGGCATGGAGACCTCTACACGTGGTGCTTGCAGCAGGTGCTTGGTGGCTTTCAGTTTTGCAGAGACTCATGAGTCAAATCTTTCTTTTCTCATTTCACTATTCCTTCTCTTCTCCAGCCTCAACAGCCCCAACTCCCTCAGCCTGTCCTCACAGGGGACATGCTCCAGTGCTCTGATCAGTTTTGTGGCCTCCTCTGGACTTGCTCCAACAGTTCCATGTCCTTCTTACATTGAGGACACCAGAAATAGTGGAGTGGATGCACCAGTGTAAGAACAGAGACTTCACCACTGCCACGTGGTGAAGTCAGCAGATCCAGCCTCACATTTCTATTCTGCCAATCTCCTGCCTTGCTAAGAGGGGTCCTTGGCATATTGTGTTGACATGATGGGAAGAGAGGTTGAAGTGAGATGAAATAAATCATGTGAATGGTAAGAATTGTAATGCAAATGCTGAAAGTTCACTCACTTTTGGTAAGGTTTCAACCTGTGGTTCTTAAGGTCACAGTTTTACTGGTTTCTGCTCTGTTCACCCACCAAGGTAAGAGCCCCTGGGGACGTGATTGAGCAAGATACAGTGAGCAATGCACAGAAATTGGCCTTGTTATATGTGACCAACCCTGAGGTTTATAGCTCTACAAAAAGAGGCTGCAACCACAGCTGAGCTCTCTGTAGACCAAGCGGAAAAGAAACCTTTGACAAAACCCCATGAGAAATTCTTTAAATCCCTTCCCCTTTTATCTGTGTCTCTTTGCCTGGAAACTAATTCATGCCTATTGGAGTTGAAATTCTGCTGGTCTGTCAGGCAGTGTCTGAAAGGAGTGGGGCTGTGTCAGAGCCTCCCATTTGTGCTGTCTTTTGCTGTGCATGCTGAAAAGATGATTGGCTTTAGCTGCTCAGAACTTAGTGTGCTGAGTTGGTACTATCAGATTAGCTCTACTGGGGGATCAAAGATAAGTGGTTTTCCTGTGGTGTTTAAATATTCCAGGTATGGATGGACCCTCAGCTAACAGGAGAAAGTTATTCAAGTGACATCCCAGAGATTAGGACAAGTATATCAATGTTAATCTTATTCTAGCTGAGTATTAGCTCTTTTTCTCCTAAGATTTTCTGGTGTTGACTATTAACATTGCCTTGAAGTTGCCAATTCACAAATAACTGCCAGACAGTGAAGAACTGCAGAAAGTTGAGTGTGGCGGGAAATGGTTTGGATTTGAGGATGTTGAGGGATTATACATTGTCTATCAGAGCTGTTAGATACTTGCAATGTTTCATTAAACCATCAATGTTCATTAATTACCATTCATTAATGTTTTGCCTTTGATGACAAAATGCTTTGGCTGAGAAAAGATCTCTGTTTTCTGAGTGCCAGCAGGAGCCCTGAGCCTGTCCCAGTGCTGCTGTCCTTAGCCAGTCCCACCGTGCCAGGGAATCCCTTTCACTGATGGATTGGGAGTTCTCTCACCAGAATGAGATGCTGCACCATCCTGGTAAAGTAAGGGGAAGTCGAGTGGTTGCTGTGCTGGAAAGCTGCAACCTAGAAATTAGTGTTGTGACTCATTAGATGGTTTCATTTGGAAACAGAGTAATTGTATCCTGTCCCTAGCTCTCTTTTACTTGGGAGGAATCATAGACTCATAGAATTTTAGGGGTTGGAATGGACCTTAGAGCTCATCCAGTCCCAACCCCTGCCCTGGGCAGGGACACCTCCCACCAGAGCAGGTTGCTCAAGGCTCAGCCAACCTGGCTGTGAACACTGCCAGGGTTGGGGCACTTGAGGAAGGACTTGAGCATGAGCATGTCTGATTGCTAGGTGACCTTTAGTGAAGTCTGTGGCTGTACCAGTTGTGGCTCAGCAGCAGGAGGGAGTGAATTCATTTCATACCAGCATTGCAGAGTTCCTGATGTCCTGGCTTGTTCTTTGCTTTGGTTTCCATTTGTATTTCAGTGCTGTGCTCTTAGCCTGTGTGCTGGGCACAAAAATGTAGGCCATGTCTCAGCAGCCAGGTCAGTGGAGAGACACTTTCTCATTTCAGCAGACTTTGGACTAAAGCCCAGTTTAATTAATTAAGACCAGACATTTCCCAAGTTGCCTGATCTGTAGGTGGCCATCAGACAGCAGTGAACATGACAGTCTCCAGCAACATGTTTAGGAAGCACTGAGGCATCACTGCAAGTGGATCATCAGTGGGTCCTGTTTTGGCTGTCTGCTCTGCTGGGCAATTATTGATGGAGCTCACGTGAAAGGCCTGATTGCAGCTCAGGCTTTGGCACTCTCTCTGCAAACCTCAGGCATTATCCCTCAGGATGGTGGGAAAACTGGCCATGTTGGGTTGTCCTTAAGAGTAATTTTTGGTAAAATGAGAGCTCAGGGGTCAATATTACATGCTGCTCTTCAGTATGTGTAACCTACAGTGAGGAGTGTGGCTGTTGGCAGGAAAAATGCTACATGTAGAGGAAAGTGGAAGGGAGAATATACAGCAAAAAATAAAGGTAGATTAAACATGGAAGTTTAAGAGAGATGAGGACAGGAAGGTGAAAACATTTGTTTGCTTCTTTTGTCACTGTGACAGCTGCTAAACAAACACTTTAAGCAAAGGAAGAAGAAGTAAAGCTCAGGAAACTTTGCATTGTTTGTTACTCTGCCTGTCTAGCACTATGTTCTGGAGCAGAAGAGGTCCCTGGGCAAGGTTGACTGTGGTGGAGACAGAGTTGGAATGAAAACACATTTGTTTCCTTGGAGCTGGCTCAGTTTGCACACCCAGTCCAGCCAGAGACCTTCAGGTCTGTGCCCACAAGAGAGTGGTGTTGAGCCATCAACGTCCAGAACAGATACCTGCGCTCACTTTACAGGTCTGCAAAGTGCATTTCAAAGTGCATTCAAGTTCTGATTCACAAATCAGGTTTGCCTTTGCCATCAGATATTCTTTACCCTGCAATGAGAAAAGGTAAGCAGGTTGGAATTTGAGAGGGTTTTTAGGGTAGATAAAGAAACTGTGCACTGATGTATCAATTATATAGTATCTAGCTGTTGTGTCTGTGCTTTTCTCTTTGTACTAGAGGAGGGAAAAACAGAGCCACAGAACAGCACACAGACAGGAACAGTTTGTGTCTGATTGCAGCTAGGGCTGCCCATGCAGTACTGATGTGTGTGCCAGGGGTTGCTGCAGACCACAGGCTGCCAGATGGTGCTGACAGGGCTCCAACACAGAATCACAGAATCATGGAATTTAAGGGTTGGAATGGACCTTAAGAGATCATCTAGTCCCAACCTCCTGCCTTGGGATAGATCCTCACTACATCAGGTTGCTCAAGGCTCATCCAACCTGGCTGTGAACACTGCCAGGGTTGGGGCAGCCACAGCCTCCCTGGGCAACCTGGGTCAGGGTCTGACCACCCTCACAGGGAAAAATGTTTTTCTTCCGTCCAACCTAGACTTTCCCTCCTTCAGTTAGAACCCATTACCCCTTGTCCTATCACTGCGGTTTCTAACACAGAGTCTCTCTCTGGCTCCTTGTAGGCCCTTCAGAGATTGAAAAGTTGCTCTGAGGTCTCCACACAATATAGTCCAGGATGAACAGCCCCAACTCCCTC
>NW_008675104.1:0-2317 GCF_000695815.1 Acanthisitta chloris
AGTCGTACACCCTGTGGGCCCCGTCGGCGCTGTAGGGCCCGTTGTGCCAGTAGGACGAGTCACAGACCGTCTGCAAAGAGTTGATTTCGGATGCAGAGGAGTTGGCGTCCCTCCTCTTGGACCGCTTTCTGTTCCTCAGGATGAACACCAGCATGCCAACCACCGTGAAGGCAGAGGTCACAAAAACCAGCAGGAGTCCTGGCACTAGCACCGAAATAGAGACCCGACTGGTCTCCAAGTAGGAGTTGGAGTGAGTACCTGTCTCTGTCAACCCGGTGCTGTTTTTGTTAGAAGTTAATGTGGGCGAGATTTTTAACTGAGGGCAAATCACATCGTTGGAGAGAGACTCAAAATCCTCCTTGAAGAAATCTTCAGGGGATTCGCACCTTAGGTCGCTCATAATCACCTTGGGGCGCAGCATCTCCGCCCACTGTTTGAAAGGCACGATAGGGCAAGTACAGTCCCATGGGTTGCCGTGCAGGTCGATCTGGGTGATGGAGGTGAGCTGGTCCAGCACCCCTGCCACCGGGAGGTACATGAAATAATTGTTGTGTATGCTCAGCTTGGAGAGCGAGACCCCAGCGAACACATCTACTGGGAGAGACCTCAGCAGGTTGTTGTTGAGGATGAGGACTCTCAGTTTGGGCATCGCATTGAAGGTGCCAGGCATGATCATCTGGATCCCATTAAACTCCACGTTCAGATACTCCAGGTTTTGCAGCCCAGCGAATTTCTCCCGGGACAGGGTGTCTAAGTAGTTGCTATCCATGTAGAGCCATCGGAGATCAAAGAGGTTCTTGAAGGTGTTGTTCTCGACGGTGGCAATGTTGTTGTTGCCCAGATCAAGTAAATTAAGTTTTCGGTAATCCAGAAAGTGGGATTTCCTGATAGTATGTATTTTGTTGTCTCTCAGAAACAGCTCCTGCACGTTGGATGGCTTGGGCTTCAAATCCACCAAGCTGCTCACGTTTCTGTCATTGCAATTAACCTTTAAACCCGAGCCAGGGATCTGATCGCAGCTGCAGATGTGTGGGCAGGACAAGGTAGCTGGTAGCTTGCTCTTTGCACTCACTGTCGACACGGCAGCAGTGGGTCTGGTCTTAATTTGCCAGTTGACAGGAATCTTTGTACCTCCGTTTGGAGCAGATCCTGGTGTGGCAGGGTCTTCTTTGCCATGTATTTTAAAGGGGGTTGGAATTGGACCAGGATCGCAGGTTTCTTCTTCAGCAGGGGGAGCAGCTAGGCTAGAATCTACTCTGTTCTTTTTGCACAGCTCTTGCTCTGTGGTCTCATTTAAATCTTTGCCCTGCAACCTAGTGGGAGCCTCACAAATCACTCTGCCGATCAAAGCGTTTTTAGGTATGTTTTCCAGCCATTCTTTCAACGACAGCAGATCGCAAGTGCAGTCCCAGGGGTTATCCTCTAGCAGGATTTCAGCAATGCCTGGGATCTGCTCCAGGACCTCCTCGTAAGGCAAGGTTTTAAGACGGTTTCCCCGGAGGTCGAGGTGGGTGATCGGCACGTACTGAAACACGTTGGGGGGTAAGGTGCTGATGAGATTGTCATTTAAAATCAGCACCTCCAGCTTGTTTAAGTCCCTAAATGCTCCCGGGTCAATATCCCGCAATAGATTAAAATCTGCCTGGAGGTATTCCAGATCGTCCAGCCCCAGGAAAGTCTGCTTCCTGAACGATTTGATCTTGTTGTTGTTTATGTGCAAGCGTTTCACCAGCTGCAGCCCAAGGAAAGCCCCAGGAACAATCTCATGCAAACCGTTGTTTTCCATGTGCAAACTGACCGCATTGTAAAAGTTAGCAAACTCATTAGGGAAAAGTCGAGTCAGGGAGTTGCCATGCAGGAATAAATGGTAAAACTGGGAAGTTGGGGCGGTGAAATGTTGCAGGCTGGTAAATCCCTTTTTCTCACAGTCTACGTGCAAATCCCCTTCTATCTCGTTGCAAGCACAGATCTTCTCTTTGCAAACGTCCCCTGTAACGTTTCCAGCAGCAAAACAAAGAGACGTCTCCAGCAACAGAATCCAAAGCAGCATTTTTAAACCGAGCAATTCATTCCCGATCTCATCACAAAGTATCAGCAACCATCCTCCTCACACGGAAAGCAATTCCAGTTCATTCAATACATTAAATGTCCGAACCACCACCAAACGGGGAGAAAAAAAAATGTGGGGAGAGGGAGCAGGGAGAGTCGGCGGAGGGGGGGGGGATGCTTTCTTTTCTCCTCTCTCCCCCCCCACGTACAACCGCAACAGCCCAGATTCCAGTCAGTAATTATATCCACAAACTATCCAGGCACGTAC
>NW_008675105.1:0-2381 GCF_000695815.1 Acanthisitta chloris
AACCCCTAAATTTTATGATTCTATGATCACAGAAGAGCTCACCAGGTATCACCTGGGTTTTCACCACCCATGTCCTGCCTGGCTGTTCTCTGTCACCAGCTCAGCAAGTGGGTGAGACCAGTGGTGTGGTTAGAATTCCCCTCCCACCAAGTCAGGAGCAGAGCAGAGTGTGAGACTCCCAGTCACTGCAGGCACAGCTTTGGGTTCAGTGCAGTGTTACCTGAGTGCTGAGGGGTGGTGGAAATCAAAATTCCTTGCTAGTGCCATGGCAAGGACATCCTTGCACATGAGTACTCCAGGGAACATTGCTGCTGTGCCAGGGTCTCTGCTGGTGTGGGACGGAGAGCCATGCAGAGTCCTTCTTCATGCAACTCCATGCAGGAACAATTTCACTACTGTAAAGATGAGAACATGTGAATATTTGTTGCTGGGAGACGCATTTTTTCCATGCCTGGGACAAGCATCGAGTGTGTAACCCAGCTGGAGTGCTCCAAGAGGAACTGAAAGTATTTGAGTCAAGATTTTCAAACTTGGCTATTTGGTAATTTTGTTATGTCAGTGACAGGTTATTTCATGCTTTTAGCTAGAAAGCTAATCCCTGCTGGCTCTAAACTTTTCATCCTCTTCCTTTCACATGAGTCTTTTCAGCAGATTCCAAGAAATAAGGTCATGTACTATAAAGATGTTTCTGAGTCATGCTCACACACCAATCATGAGAGACTGATTTTCTGTCCCCACTGCAGTGCTGGTCACCAAAAGGTCTGGCACAATCAACAACTGGAGCAGAGGAAAGTAGGGATAAAGGGCTTGAGCTGATGGGAGAATGAGGAAAGAACAGGTTACACCAAGGCTTTATAAAGTGGTAGTTCTGAAGTGACCTCAGTGTGATGGGATTCGTCCCAGAGGACTTCAGAAGTGTTTCCAGCTCTCTCTGAGCTGTTTGCAGTGTGGGTTTTGGGAGGGAGGTGAGATCCTGGCAGGAAAAGGGTAACACAGCAGGGAAAAAAATGGACAGAAATCATAAGCCAATTAACTTTGATTCCTGATAAACAACATCAAAGAGACCATGGATTAAGTAACTGGAAAACCATTAGTAAGCAAGTCAGTAGAAAATACAGACTACCAGCCAGTGTAGATTTGTCAAGGACAAATTGTTTCACATTAATCTCATTTCCTTCTTGGATAGGTAACAAGCCTTGTGAGGAAAGAGCCAATAAATAGCATACATAAGGCTTTGAACACCTCCCCACACCCGACAGCAGCTTTGTTGCTATGGCCAGGGGACAGTCACCCATATTTTGCTGTCACCTGCCTCTTGTGGGTCTAAATTTCAGTCATAATCGGGAGGAGAGAATAGGTAATTTTTACCTGGGGAGCATGTGGATGTGGTGAGGGCTAGGACCAGGATAGGGATGAGGTTCTCAAATGATCTTGAGGATTTGGAGCAAAGGGTTGAAAAATGGGATATGACACAGAAAGGAAAACGGCTTGAAGTGACAGGACAAGGGAAATGACATGAGGTGGTGGAGTCACCGTCCCTGAAGGTATTTATGAGGCGTTTGGATCTGGCACTGGCTGAAAGGGTGTAGTGGTTTAGGGGTTACAGTGGTAGTGCAGGTAGATGGTTGGACTGGATGTTCTTAAAGGTCTCTTCCAGCCTTGATGATTCTATAAATGGCTTCCCACTGCCAGAGGGCAGGGTTAGATGGGATATTGGGAAGAAATTCTTCCTTGGGAGGGTGGTGAGGCACTGGCACAGGTTGCCCAGAAAAGTTGTGACAATGTTCCAGGCCAGGCTGGATGTGGCTTGGAGCAGCCTGGGTTGGTGAAAGGTGTCCCTGCACCCTCCATGGCTGGGGCTTGGAATAGGATGATTTTGAAGGTCCTTCCCACTCAGCCCAGTCGAGGACCTTGTGATTCCATCACATTGGCAGGATCACTCACCAGGCAGGAATAATCAGGAGAGGTGAATGTGGAACAGCCCTTCTTTTGGAAGAAATTGATGATCACAAGCTGGAAGTGAGTCAGCAATGCCACAGCACTCCGGGAGAACCTAGAGAGCTACAGTGTCCTCTTCAGCACAAACCCTGAGTTGAATCGATAGTGAATATTTGGATGTTATTTGATATTAATATCCAATACTTGGATACTAAAGCAAGATGGACTTCGGTTGTCAAGGTGGTTCCTTTGGTATTGGTTTTTTTTTTTAATTCCTTTATATTTCATTTCAAATGAAACTTCAGAATTTTTGCCCCTTTGTTCTCATTCAAAGTATTTCCCCCAGATAACCAACCATTCCTACAAAACTAGGAGATAAATGGCTTCCAGGTGATTTCCTTTCTTCACAGAATCACAGAATCAGAGAATCATTAAGGCTGGAA
>NW_008675106.1:0-5998 GCF_000695815.1 Acanthisitta chloris
CCGCCCCTCTCCGCACGCCCGTGGCGAAGCTGGTGCGGGCGGTACCGCCAGCCGGGGGAGCAGGGAGAGCCCCTGCCCGGTAGAGAAGGTGTCTCTGGGCTGGCCTGTCACGCACCAGCCTTGCAGAGGCTTCTGCAGAACCACTGCAGCCAGGACAGCACCCGTGGATCAGTGCAGTATTCTGCCGCTCCTGCATCTTCTCCTCTGTAGAGTAACAGCAGTGCTCTACTTCCTGGCCTTTATTTTAAAATTGGACTAGCCTTGCTCCTTTCCCTGGTCTTCTGACTTTCAGCTGCCTCCTTTACCAACCTATCCTCTGCTGGGGTGGGCACATACAAGAGAGAATTTTCAGTTCAGAGTCTGCGCACTGCCTTGCTCAAACACCTTGTTGTGTAGCTCAAAGTCCTGCTGGCTTTGTGTTTGTGCTGGTTATGTGGCTACTGGTTGAGCTGGAGATCTCAGCTGGAACAAGGTAAGGACACTTCTGTGAGGAACACGGGGCCCGTGGCTGTGACTGTCAGACCCGAGCAGGTGTTATTTGTCACAACTGCCAATCCAAACGTGGTTTCTTCTGCCTGAAGATCTCCTCTTCATGCTGGCAAAGCTGCACACTTTCTCATCTCTTGCACAAAAGATACTTCTGAGCTTTGTGAAATAACCGCTTGTCAGACTGGTTTCTTTGTCTCTGTAGGCTTGGTTGGGCGTGCTACCAAGAAGAGATCTGTCAATTGTCCTCTCTATGAGGAGAGGTTAACCAATTTCTTCTGGGCTGAGGTCCAACAAACCCTGTAAAACATGTCTGAGCGTGTGGGTTGCGCAGCTCTGAACTGGGGCATCACCACCCTTCCTTTTCCCCTGTTCTGGGTCCCAGAGACTTAATCTGGATTCTTCTCCACCTATGTTGTTCCCAGGGAGGAATGGGGCCTCAAGATTTTGTGGGGCCTGAAGATGTTTTGTTACTGTTGGCATCATCTCTGTTCCTGAGGAAGATTCTTAGAGTTTGACTCGGAGGCTGGGTGAGGAGAGAAGACCCAGTTTCTGGCATTAGTGCTCAGACTGGGGCCCTGTGACTCTGGAGCTGGGGCTCTTAGGGACATGTTTCCCAGGCTCAAGGCAGATCGGTAGTATTTTGTTTCTTCTCTGAGCTCTCAATGCTACAAGCCCTCATCCTCTTGGAGGCAACTGAGTTATTATGTCACCTACAGTGCTGTGCTCTGAATTCCCCAACTCGCATTGCAGGAACCTGTTGCCACTGGGTCTGTGTGAAGCATCTTCAATATTTCTCTTGGTCAAATCTCATCTAGAGTGGTGGGGCTTAATATAAGGATCAGGCTGTGGCATAACGAGGTGGTGTGACTTGCTGGGTTAATAGGTTTATTTACAGATGGTATGGCAGATGCGAGTTGCAAATAGTGTAGAGGGCCTGGTGGTTTTCTTGCTTGGAAAATGCTCCTGCTGTGCTCTGCTTTGCTGGGTGGGACAAGAGTAGGCATGTCCTGCAGTGTTTTGGGGCATTCTTCTAGCTGGCATCCCACTGATGCACACAAGCAGCCCAGGTGCCTTCCTTCTGCTTTTGGTTTGCCTTTCTGAGTAGAGACCCAGCTTGGGTGGAGGCACAGGGAGGCTGCATTCAGTGTTGAGTCTGGTCACAGCTTCCTTCCTCAGTCACTGCCAGCACAGCTGTGGAAGGAAGAAGTTTGGGAAGATGCCCTGAGCTCTGTGGATACCACTTTAATCTGGCTGAACAACAAGCTAAGAGGAGGAAGATAGGTGCAGCTGCCCAGCCTCTCATTGTATTACCTGTGGTCACAAACATGCCACAAAGCTGAACTCCAAGCATATCCAGATGCAATTTCCCCACCCCCCTTGGCCCAGTTCTGTGTCAGGTTTGTCCAGAAGACTGGGTATTCTGTGTTGAAAATAGAGATTCTGACCCATACTACAAAGTTGTCCACTCTGCACCCAGCTGGGTTGATGTCTCTTCTTCCCCCTGTCACTTCTTGGTATGGGATAAGAATCTGAGAGGAGTTTTGTTCCAGTCTTCACAGCTCTTGTGGGTGCTTTTCTGCCATATTTCCTCTTCTACTGGGCGGGAGTATTTTTGCTTGTTATCCTCTGTGCATGCAGTGCTCCAGGGAAAAGGCACTGGACCTGAGAATTAACTTCACTGGAGGCCTTTGGATGCCTGGAATCCAGAACATCCTTGTGAGCAGGCAGGACAGAAACTGGAGAAGAGCAGAAAGTCCTGTGTCCCTTGCTGAGGATGTGCTGCTTTCCTTGTGCATGCCAGGAGCCTCCAGACCCACCTGCACCCTGTCCCTTGTCTGTGCCTTTCCTTTTTCTGACTTTTGCCTGGTGCTAGTATCCTTGTCTGAGGTGTGTGTGATGGCAGCAACCTTCGCCTTCTTTGTCCTCCCCTGCCAACCACTGATTAGCAGGTGGTCTTATTTTGCAGGGTTGTGTGTCCCCACTTTTTTCCTGTCAGTGTTGGTTCTCCACCCAAGTGCCACAGTGTTGTCAGTGTGCTTAACTCTGACTTGGCTTTTCTGTGGCCTGTTTCAGTGCGAGGAAGCAGCCTACGAGGAGCGGCAGTACCCAGCTGGGAAGTGGGCCTGTGTCACCAAGGGGGAGCCCATGTATGAGCAGAGCATCTCCATGAGCTTCATGAAGCTCATGCGCTACATCTGCAAGGAGAACTCTGTAGGTGTGTGCAGGCAGGGGCTGGAGGGGCTGGCAGGCTGCACAGAGGGAGGGTCTTGCCACTGTCCATCTGGAGTGGGGAGGAGGGCCACCTGCTGACCCAGATGCCTCACTGCCTTCCTACCTCCTTCCAGGTTGCTATCTGGGCATGACAGTCCCAGTGCTCAATGAAATCCACCTGACCAAGGAGGGGACTGAGCTGGAGCGTGAGGTTGTAACTGCCTATTATCTCCCAGGAGAGTTCCAGCAAAACCCCCCCGTTCCTATGGACCCTGAAATCCACATCACCGAGAGGGCACCACTCCGGGTTATAACCAGGTGACCCCAGCACCAGAGGTGTTTTTGCAGCTCAGCAGAGATGTATGAACACCCTGCATGGCTGCTAGTGATTTTTGGGCAGAGGGATGGGAGCCCTGGCAGTGGCAAGGGGGAATGTGCTGTCTCCATTGCTTATATTGCTCCCTTTGCTGCAGGGTTTTCTATGGGATTACCACTGAGGAGACAATTCTGCGTGAGATCAGTCTCTTCTGGGAGCTCTTGGGCTCCACAGACACTGTGCTCCAGGAAACCTACATCGTGGCTTCGTATGAAAATCCCAGTGTCCCTCAGCGCCGTAATGAGATCTGGTTCATCTGCAGAGTCGAGTGAGTCCCTCTGCAACTGCAAACCATCCTGCAACTGGTCCTGGTGTAGATGGCAGTTCTGACCCACAGGAGACAAATGCACATTCTGACTCACTATGCACCCACAAAATAGCAGACCAAGAGACTGCAGGGTGGCTTTGCACTCTGCCATGCTAAGGTCCTGCCAGGGAAAATCCTGCCTGGTCTGCACTTCACCTGCCCTCCCAGGGGCCAGCTGAGGCTGGAGCTGGCACCAGGGACAACCTCTGCAGCAAGCTTCTGGTGGGAAGCATGTAGTGTGGGCTTATTAAGGCAGTAACTGTGTGGGCTCGTGCAGTGCGCTAGCCTGACCTGTGCTCCTCTCAGCTCTGAGCTGGGCTTGCAAAGCAGTGCTAGGTAATGCTAGTGGCGCCTGTGGTTGGCAGAATCACAAGCTGATGGTGTCTGGAAGACAAATGACTGTGTACGAGGTGTGTGAGGGTCTATGTGGCCTCTGGCCTGCTTCCTGTGACAATGGCTGCCTGTCCTGAACAGAGCCACCGAAATGCTGCTACAGGGACAGTGGGGTTTGAAGGGGGAAAGGGCTTGCCACAAGTGAGGTGTGAATCCTTAATGTTTCTTGCTGGGGTGGCTCTCTTTGGACTGTTGGGTGTCTCCCTGGCTGTCACTCACCATTCGTCAGCTGGGACCGGGGCTCTGTCAGCCTTTGTCTCTCTGTTGTGGGTGCTGTTTTGCAGACCTGCTGCAAGCTGGGAGGGACAGGTCCTGACAGCAGCAGCAGCAACATCACTGCTCTGTTTAGTGTTGTGCATTGATCAGTGAGTTTCACATCCATGAATACCGTCATGCTTTCCTGGGGGAAGCTGGCAGTGCCAACAATAAATAAACCCAGCTCAAACCACTGCAGCTGCAGATCACTGATGGTGGGGATGGGGGCTGTCCAGGTTGGCTTGGGAAGAGCTTTGCTCTCTCATTCCTGGATATGCTCCAGGCTGCAAAGCTGTGGCTGATTAGAAGGACTCTGATTGTTTGCCCAAGTTATGGCCTCATGTTCAGTCAAGCAAGGCCCCTGCATTGCTGCAGAGATTGCTTATGTTGCTGCTGCAGACAACTGTGGCCACACTCCCCTGGCTGGTAAGCTGCATTTCTGTTGGATGAGGTCACCTCTAGCCTCATTTTTCCAGTGCAGAAGTTGGTTCCTTTGGCTGTACCACACATGGGCACCTGGTATTGGGGGCTAAGAAGTCGAATGTGACTGCATGTCGTGCTGGTTGGCTGCAGCAGCTGGTGTACTTCTGCAGGGATGTGCTTAACTGGCTTGGTGTGTGGAGGGACTTGGGGATGCTTCTGACCCAGTTCCCAAGGAAGTTCCTTGCGCTGTGACTGGAGGCATGCTGTGTGCCTCACTGCTTGCTGCTGCTGCTTGAACTCTGGCTCTGGCCCTTGTCTGTCTCTGCAGCTGGGGATAGGAATGGGGGAAAGGCCAGGGCCAGCTCTGTGGTCTCATTGCCCTAACAGCACAGTTGGCTTCTGCCACTCCATTCTTCAGTCAGATGCTGTTCACTGCCCTTCCAGGTTGGCTTGCCTTCTGGCAGTGAAGGAGCCTGGCTGCCCAGCCTGTGGCTGTGGGGAAAGTGGGGCTGAGCCTTTTACACCCTTCTCTCCAAGGGAGCAAGGTAGTTTCAGGCAGAGTTTGGGCAAGCACTGCAAGCCCGGACAACTGCACCACAAGATACCCGGTTTCCTGGGTATCTTGTGGTGCAGTTCTTGTTCCTGGGGCATTAAAGGCTGGGGAGATTCAGTGGCAGGCTGCAGCTCTGAGTGCTGATGTGGTAAGTGCTTCTCAGACAAGTTGTGATAACTGGATCGGCACTTCTGAGCTCACTTTCCCTCCTGGGGAAAAGAGAAGCAATTCCCTTATGTGAGGCTGGGGTTAGGTGCATCAGTGTCGGTGGGAGAGCAAAGTCAGCCAGTGTGTGCAGGACAGAGACCCTTTCTCTTACTACACATCAGCTGCTTTGCTTGCCCTGAGCTTGCAGGTGGAAGTAAAACTTCCTTTCTAGAGCTTGTTGAATAGATTACTGCTTCCTCTGAGGCTGCTTAGTCCCCAACCACAACCAGAACAGCTTTTGGTGGCAGGAGGTGGTGGCTTCCCTTTGAGAGGGGACTGGTTTGTGGTTACTGGCAAAGTTTCACAGCTGTGTGCCCTGTGGGAGTAGGTCTGTGGTCTCCCACAAAGGTGGCAATGGTGGGGGCTTCTGGTGCAGCACCAGGCTGGCATGGCCACACAGGGCAGCAGGCATGTTCCAATCCTGTGCCACAGGTTTTGATGACTAAAGGCTTCAGCATCCTCTGTGATGGATTCGGCAGTGCTCGTGGGGACACTGGTGTGTCTGATGCTGAGTCTTCCACGCAGTACCAAAAGCAGCCAGCAATTCTGGAGGCTCAACAAACCGGCTGGAAAGCTGGTGTTAAGAGCTGCAACTGCCAGAGCCGGTGGTGCAGTGCTGCAGCAGGTTTCACCGGAGGCACTGGGTCGGGCAGGGAAGCCTCCAGCCTGGGCCATGTAGATGGCCTGACCAGCTCACACTGCTGTGCCTCGACTTGCGGAGGAGCAGCAAAGAGCAAGCAGTGCGTTGTGCAGCTGGGGCTGTGTCCAGCCGTCTGCCCGCGGC
>NW_008675107.1:0-1874 GCF_000695815.1 Acanthisitta chloris
TTCACCAACCCTGGAGGTTTTCAAGATAGGACTAAATGTGGCACTTAGTGCCATGGTCTAATAATGATGGTAATGTTGGACTGGATGATCTTTGAGGTCTCTTCCAACCTGGTTGATTCTATGATTCTATGGTATGGCACTACAGCGTATATATGCTAATCTGGTTAAGTGTTTTATCTGTTTTTCCAGCTGCAGAAAGCAAACTTCCACGAAATTATATCTGTGTTCTTGAAGATTGGTGTCAGTGTCAAGCTATTACCAGTCTAGAGGAGACTGGTAAACTGTCAGAAGCTGAAGCTCTTTGTAATAAGGTATGATGGTATCATACTGACAGATCATGGTAGAATTGTATAGAAATCATTATTAGTGTGCATTATACAAAATGGCAGTCTGTTCCATCAGAACCCCAAAATGCAGTAGTTATTGGCATATTCTGCCCTCCCCAAGATATTTATTTTGTTTGTGACACCAAAACTGTGTTAATAGCTGAAACAAGTAGTGTATGTCATGATAAAGCTAAGTCTGCTATTTCTGCCTAATTCATTAACCGAGAATTAAGAAAAACATTACAGAAATTCAAGGCTAGAAGTCCAGGTAGGAGACTTGCAGGGGACTTTTATGTCTTCTGCTCAGTTTTGTTGGTACTTTGTTTCAGAGCCACAAGTGTATGCTACAAGTTATTATAGAGAAGTCTTGAGGCAACACAACTGGGGAAGGGGACTGGGGTGTTAACAGCATGCAACTGTGTTTCAGACTTGGCAAAAGATAGGTAAAAAATGTATTGGACTCAGCAGCACACAATCTTGACTTTCATTAAGGAAAATTACTAATCTCATGCGAATGTGCTCCTTGGTTTTAGTATTTCTGTATTCATGAGGAAGGGAGTTAAAAAACAAAAACAAACCACAAAAACCCCAAAACAAACAGATGTGTTGAACATGCTGGTTTTCAGAGAGAGGTACTTTCTCATCTGTTTGCTTGGTGAGGAGGTGTTTTTATTTTCTAGCCAACGTGTCTACTGACCTGTCTTGCATTAGCAAGGATCAGAGATCTCTAGACATAGAAGATAGTTTCTCGGCATGGGGGAAGGTTATGGTGGGTTTTGCTTGTATTTTGTTGATTCGTTGGCTTGGGGAGCATACAGTCAGTGCTTGCAATTAGCGAAGAAAGAGGAGAGCACTCTGGTACTGCAAACTCTCATTGATACTTTTGGACCCCAGACTTCTCAGAAATCAGTGTAACTGGGGATGGTGCATCAGGCACTGCTGTCACTCAGTTTGAGATAGGCAACTGTCGTGGTTTAACCTCAGCCAGCAGCCAAGAACCACACTCCCTCCTCCCCCCTCCTCCCCCCCAACCCGGAGGAATGGGGAGGAGAACAAATAAAGTAAAATATGTAGGTTGAGATAAGAACAGTTTAATAATAATAAAGAGCAGAATGAGCTAAAATGCTAATGGATAATAAAAAGAACAAAATCAGTGATGCACAATACAATTGCTCACCACCTGCGGACCGGTGCAACCCCGTCCCTCTCCCTGGCTCGGCCCCTTCCTGCTTATATACTGGCCATGACGTGCCATGGTGTGGAATATCCCTTTGGGTAGTTCAGGTCACCTGTCCTGGCTATGCTCCCTCGCAGTTTTCTTGTGTACCTTGTCACTGGCAGAGCATGAGACGCAAGAAAGAAAATGTCTTTGATTTAGGATAAACACAACTTAGCAAAACCAAAACATCAGTGTATTATCAACAGTATTATCACTCTGAATCCAAACATTGCACTACACTAGCTACTGAGAAAATTAACTCCATACTGACAAAAATCAGGACCTTCCACCCCTTATTCCATATACCATTCAAGTCATGCCATGTTCCA
>NW_008675108.1:0-8186 GCF_000695815.1 Acanthisitta chloris
ACAGGTTAATGGTTTGACTTGATCTTAAAGGTCTTTTCTGACCCTGATTGTTCTATGATTCCATGTACATGGAATTCTGGGTTATTTAATTATTGCTCCGGTACCTCCTTTTTTTGTGCTGCTGTTTCACTGTTCTGCACATCATTTGTTGGCTACAGCAAAAACAACCCCCAGTGGAGGGATCACACTTCACCGTGTGCCCTGACTTGCTTTCCATGGCATCCTCTCTCTTTCCAGTGAGTGAAGGGAGGGCAGTGCTGTGGCCAGGATGGGTGCTGCAGGATTGGGTGGTCTGAACCAATGCCAAACACAAAGTTGCTGCCAGAGACGACTGCCTGCCTGGGAACACCATTATTTCTGCAAATAAGAATTGTCTACAAGTCCCATAAACAAATTCCACTTGGGCCTTGCTGCCTGGCACATTTCTGCTATGGAAATTATTTCAGTTAGAGTGAAAATGTGTCTGTATGTAAAACAGTTTTGAATTAAGTTCTTAGGCTTGTACAGTTCCTGATATGGACAAAACTGTGAATTGCCTCCCTTTCAGGCCAGAGCTGATGTGCTGCTAGTGGGGCTGGAACACAGCTTGGGCTTGGCTGCTGTCGTTCATTTGTGCAACCTCATTTGTGCTGACAGTTACACTTTTGGTGGGTCTCATGGAGCTATGAGCACACAGAGTGATTATTACTGTTTTGTTCTTGTGCTAAAGAGTTTCAGCAACTCAAAATAATTGCACTGAAATTTTAGCTTGTTGTGTCCAACTGATTTAGTATCAGCAGCAACATGGGTAGGAGTGGGATAGTTTCAGGTCCCAACTTTGATTTGCCAGGCAGGGCATGTATATAACAGTTCCCTGGAATGGGTGCACTGCTTTTTGCCACCACCATGATGTCTCTAACACAGGAAAACTCTAGCTTGGAGTCCAAGGGCTGAAGGGAGGGCTTGGAAACCACTAAAGGCAGTGCTTGGCCTCTGCAGGAACTCTTTGTGAGAGCTAAATGGGGCTCAAGTGTGGCCTTTTAGGTGTCTCTTGCTCTGCAGAAGTACTGGTGGTTTAAAATTGCTCTTCCTTGTCTCTTGCAGGTGTACCATGTCTCTTCAGACAGCTACGAGACACAGAACCAGCACTACGGAAGGAGCTTGACCAAGGAAACAGTGAAGGATGGTAAGGGCATGAGGGTTGGAATTTGGTGCTCCTGGATGCTCTTGCATCCTATTTTCTGTATGCAAAAAGTAGTCTGTGCGTTCCCACTTCTAAAGTCCTTTTTTGTCCTTGTGCCTGATGGGTCTTTAGCTGTTCCCTGTAGCATTTGAGCTCCCTGTCAATCCCAGATGAAGTGTTGGCTGTAACAGTGGTGCAGACTCTAGAAATTCCCTCCTCAGGTCTCTTTTACTACTAATGAAGGGGGTGATAGTTGTAGAAATCAATTTCTTTGCAGCTTTGAAACTATAATGAAATGATCTTTTAAAAGCATTGAATGTTTTTATAATAAATATATATTTTATCTCTACTTGTCTTCCATGAATAGTGTTTTTTTTGTACTAGAAAGACTCTACAAATGCATATTTCAGTTCAGAGGACCTTCTCAGAAGTCACCCCACATGTTGCTCTGCATTAACAGTAAATAAAAGTGCTGCCATCATACAGCTGTTTGGTGACAACTGTTGCAAACTAGTTCTTAGTTGACACCTGCTCATGTGTCCCCAGTGAGGGTTGGAAGGGCACACACACCGACACACAAGCTGCTTAAGCCTATTTATCCATGGAGAACTTACTTTGTTCCTGCCCAAAACTGTCCAGACACTTACTAAAGTGACCTGGGGAGCAGTTTGCTTGATGCATTGATTAGTTTTACTTCCAAAGCAAGCCTGAGCTGTAGTATTATACAGCAGGTGAGGTGACTGGAGGTATCCAAGTTCCTCGATTCACTTTGGATTTAGTTAATAATTGCCTGAATTCTGTCTGTTCATAGAATCATCAAGGTTGGAAGAGACCTCGAAGATCATCCAGTCCAACCATTAACTTGTCACTGCTGGAACCCCTAAACCATATCCTCCAGTGCCAGATCCAGACATGTCTTAAACACCTCCAGAGATGGTGACTCCACCACCTTCCTGGGCAATATTCCAGTGCCTCAACACCCTCCCAGGGAAACCATTTCTCCTAACATTCAATTCTAATCTCCCCTCAAATAAGAAATTGAAATTGTCCCAAAAGAATCCAGAAGAAATGGAAATTGTTTTCTTTTCAAAGCTGAAAATAATCCCCCAAATGTGTCTTATTTCTTTCAGGCATCTCCAAGTTTTTCCACAGTGGGTACTGCTTGAGAAAAGATGTGATAGCTGCCAGCATTCAGAAGATTGAAAAGATTCTGGAGTGGTTTGAGGGCCAGACACAACTCAACTTTTATGCAAGCTCATTGCTGTTCGTCTACGAGGGTTTGTGCCAGGCAACAACCGTGCGGCTGAGCGATGGCACCTTGGCAGAGAAGAGAGCAGTGCCCAAAGGCCTCTTGACAGGTGGAGACATATTGGAGTATAACAATAATATTCATGTGATCAATTCCACAGAGAATGGAAAGATTGAAGCCTCTGTAAGTAAAGGCCTGTCCAAATTTTATGCACTCCACAAAAAGTCCTGTGCCAAGAGGCACCACAGCCAGCTCTCCCTCCAAGTGGAAACCTTGGAGCAAGACAACGTGTGGAAAAGCAGCACCTGCATCACCCAGGAGCACCTGAATGGGAATGTCCTACCCCAACTGGAAAAGGTTTTCTACCACATGCCAGCAGAGCCCAAGGAAAGTGCGAGTGTGGAAGTGCGGATGATCGATTTTGCTCACGTGTTCCCTAGCAGCACCAAGGATGAGGGCTACATCTATGGCCTGAAGAACCTAATCACAGTACTTCAGAATATTTTAGATAACTAAATTCTTTGCTATTGTTTTTTTTACTGGGGGCCAATGATAAAAGAGGAGCAGCGGCATGAAGAATTTCTGCACTTGTAACGCTGTACAGAACTGGGTTTGTATTGTTCTCTATTTTATTTGTCTTTGTACTTTTGGTAGAAGGGTTTAACTTTTTATAATCTTACTCAGGAAAATAACTGGTAGTTAATTAAGGAGTGTGAAAGGATGGAGATACTTGAGAATAAAGCAGGATAGGTAAGTTAATAGAATGAAGTGGACATGGTTGGCTTAACTCTAAGGAGTACCAGAAGCAAAGGTGATGTTACTTCCTATAATGACTTAGCATAGATGACATTTGCCCACTTAGCCTTGACGCTGAGCCACATCTCCATGAACAGGTATTTAGGAAATGGACTGAGAGCTGTCAGGTGTAGGATCAATGTCCTCAGCACTGCCCTTGTGTTTACTTTATCTGAATAACTGGAGTAACCCTGCTTGGAGAGAAATCCTGTGCTGAGTCAGCATCTCACCTGTATCCAGTGTATCCACAAGTGCTTTTCCATGCCATGGGATGATATTGCTGTTCTTTCAGCCCTGGTGGGAGCCTTTCCCCTTGGTGGGTGTCCATAGCTGATGTTCACCACATGTGAGCTACCACGTAGTTTGTGTTGAGGTGCTAAGAAAATGCTGGAGTAAAATACCCAAAAAGGCTTAAACTGCACAACTTCTAGAGCAACTCTTTGTTCCTAAGGAAGAGCAAAAGAGTGCAAATGCAAAATGTTCCAGGAACTGATTTGGTTTAGGAGGTTAAGTCAATCTGCTAATGGAGTGTCTGTGACTAAGGGAAACGCCTCACTCTGTTGTTCTCTTGGCCCTTCTCCAAAAACATTGCTTTAAGGAGCAAACTGGTGGAATGAGGGAGCAGAACTTTGTGACTAAGTGTACAGAGATATCACTGTCACACTGCTGCTGCTGGGGAGCACCAGCTGGAACCACGAGCAGCACAGGGAAGGACCTTCCTGCAGAGATCATCCAGCCCTGGAGCCACCAGCAGTGCCACCACGTGTACCAGTGGAGCTGTGGCTCTCCCACCCTGTGCTGGTTTCTGCTGATGACACACAAGCAAGTTGTGTAATATGAGAGTTCTCCCAGTTCCTTTCTTTTCCACAGGAAAAATTCAAGCTTATATGTGGAATATTCAAGGTTGGGATGATGTATCCAAAGCATTTTTGGTATGTCTCTTCTCATTCACAGTGAGCTGTGTGAAAAGGGGCAATGGCAGAGTCTTGCCATGCCTAAAGCAAGAGTTGAATGCCTAAAGCAAGCCCCAGGAATGGATTTTAGGATGGATTTGGTCATGGGAAACATACATCTTTTCCATGTGGATTTACTGTGCCCCTGTGGCCTTGCTGCTCTCTCTGTATGATGTTCTGCACTATGCACTCAGTTGTGTCCATGTCTTGGCAAGTTCCTCATTTGACATGTTTTCTACATCAGCAAGAGATACTTTTTCAAGCAAAAATGCTGTTTTGAAGCCAAAATTTAAGCTCTATTTGAGACCTTGGGTCAATTGGAAGAAACAGGGTATTATTGTGTGTAGAAATACAGTGTTGAGACTTCAGAGCTCATCTTGGCTAACACATTCAAGAGTGAACCCAACCTGTTAGTAACACAATGTTTTGGGAAGAGGCTTGCAGGAGGGGCAGAATCATTTTGGTGATAATTTTATGTTGAAGGCTGAGGGGAAAGTGCCAGGAAGAGAGGGAATTTTTTTCTCCCTGGTATTTCCCTTGCACCATGTAGTTAATGTATTCCCAACTCTCTGTGAATTAATTTAAGCCATAATCTAGAAAGAGTTTGTGGTTTGTTTGCTTTGATGCTGGTTTCTCTGTTGTGATTCTGTTGTTCTATCCCATAGTCAACACTAGAGCAGTCCAAACTGGTTGTGGCCTTGTATGATAAATTTACAAGGTTTTATGGGTGAAAACAGCTAAGAATTATCATTTTTCTCCTCTGTAATTCATCTCTTCTGGATCTCAATCCATTTTGTGCCAGAGAAATCAGACATTTGCCTCAAAGAAGTCAGTGGTTGGAAAATGATCTGTTTGCTCTTAGCACGACACACTCTCCTGTCTCTGCTCTAAGACTCATGTCCCTGGTGTTTGAATGCTCTTTAAGTACTGATTGTTGTGTTGGCTATGGCAGTGTTTGTAATGCACCTGGAATATTGTCCTCCTGTCAGAATATTTTGAATAAAAAACCAATAAAATTATTTTTTTCATGGTTTTTCTTTTTTTTTTCTACCAGTAGTTCTTATGAATGTATTTCTGTTAATTTAACATGTAGGAGAGATAACAGTATTTTCCCTTGGAAGATGTATAAATAAATGTTGCTGTAGAGATGTTTGGGCTTAGCACCAGCTGTGAGTCTGAGCCTGCAAAGGGCCTTTTATTCACCTTGTTCTTGCACATTTGAGACTTGGCATTTCTGGTGTCTTGTGTCTGATTGTTTTCAGTTCCAGCTGGAGATGTATCACAGTAATCATTAACCAGAACATGGAATGAAGCAGAAGATGAAGGGGGAGACACTGGTCACTGAGCTGATGCACTGCCATTCATCCCCTCCCTCCCAGCAAAGCTCCTGGTGTTCTCTGGATGAAGGAGACAGGACAGGCAGCCACTACATGGGAATCTTCATGGGAATACCATTCCCAACAAGTCTTGGAGGTATTTCTGTCCCATCATACAGAGAGCAGATCCCTGCCCTGGACCAGTGTGGTGATTTGATTTTAAGCAATGAGTTGGGTTCAGCAGAGCCAATGGAAAAGGGAAGATTAATGCAGCATTGTCACTCCTGGACTCTGAGAACATCCTCCTCTGCAGCCTTTCTACCCACATGATGTGAGAACTATGCATAGGCTTTACTTAAGGAGAGCTTGGATTGTATAAAGTTTTGTAAAAGAAGCATTTCCATAGATGGTATTTTTGGATATGGGTGGAATTTGTTGCATAAATTACATGGAAAGTTATTATACCATTATGAAATGTTTAGAATATTTTAATCAAGTTGTTTTATGAACTGAACTGGAGAATTTTAGTTGTGATTCTCATGAAACTTGTACTGGGTTAGTTTTTCTGGCTGTGATGAATAGGCAGAGGCTTCTTTTCCATAGCCCCACAGTTTCATGGAAAGCTTTTAAAGTACTCAGTAGGTTAGGAAATCACTAATTCCCATTAATTTGATTAACAGAGTGTATATGGTTTGGAAATACTCAGTGCAAGTGATATTTTAAGTAATATTAATGTATTACACATCTAGAGTAAGTAACTTCCTCACCTGCAGAGAATTCCTGATCCAAGTCTGGACTGGTCAGGGTTTAAAATGAGCCTTCTCAGGTGTAGCAGCAGCAGTGGTGAAGGGAAGGCATCACCTGCACTGCCTATGTCAGGTGCTTGGAGTGTTCCCAGCCTGAACCCAAAATCATTGGAATTACTTGCTCACTCCCTGATGTGAAGCACTATCAGGTGTAGGAAGAGAGTGAAAGGGTAGAGACTGTCATCCAGCATCCACATCTGCTGCTTAAAGTAATGATTAACTGCTCATCCTCCTAATTGTTTATTTTTCCCCCCCACAAACTGAGCTTTTCTCCCCAGTGCCTTCTTCAGCACTTGCCATGGGGAGCCTCCTGTAGCATCCTGGTGCAATGATTTCATGGGTATTCTTATTTCCTTAATAAACTTAGGCCTCATAACTCCTCCCAAAGTGCTGGTGCTGAAAAACATCATCAAAATGCCTCCAATGCCCTGGAAGAGCAGGCGTGGATGCTAGAGGACAGATTCCCTGGGACATTGGTCATGGGCTTTATGGAACTCCTTTACCTGTGGGTTGGGGACACTTTTTGGGGGCAAGGTGGGTGACAGCCAAACTGCAGGACATTAAGTCCATGCTGCAGCACAGGGAATGGCTA
Organism: Acanthisitta chloris; assembly: GCF_000695815.1. Taxonomy (NCBI): domain Eukaryota; kingdom Metazoa; phylum Chordata; class Aves; order Passeriformes; family Acanthisittidae; genus Acanthisitta; species Acanthisitta chloris. The sequence continues at coordinate 6,874 of NW_008675108.1, forward strand.
TGGATAAGATCCAAAGGCTTCAGGTGTCTCATAGGGAGAATATTCTATGTATATTCATCAGGGCACGACTAGATGTTCCCTGGGAAGTCCATTCCATAGCCACAGGCCAAATCCTGCCTGTTGTCCATGTCCACAGCAATCTGTAAGTGGAAGCTGCAGGAGAAAACTGTCATCCAGAGGGGAAATGTGTTAGAAATGGGAAAATTAGCAAAGCTAAGGCAGAAAACGTTTCAATCAGTTTACTGTTATAAAAGTGGAAAGTGTTTAGATGTGCCCTGTGGGTTTAGAGTTTCATGTGTGACACGACATCCAGCAGCAAACAGAGCAAAGGTACTTCAAAACTCCTCAGTTTGAATTGTATGGTTCAAATAGTTATTTTTTTCTCAAAAAAACAAGTGATCTATGAAGTAACTTCCAAACCCTCTGTCTGTTGCACCTGACTCAAAATGAAACTAGAGTGCACAAAGGCACTTTAATCCTCTGGGAACTGTACTGGAAGGTAGATGAAAGCATGTGAAATTGCACCTGATGCTGTGTTGTTAATTGTCTTTTCAATTTAAAGTTCTAGGTTAATTAGGCTTGATAGACAAATCTAGTCTAGTCTGGTCTCAGTTTCTTTGATCCAAGTGTCTAAAGCAGCCCCTCAATCCCCTCTGATCTGTGTGTGTTTGTAATTTCATCTGCTATTCTCTGCCCTTCTTGGCCCACAGGGGGTATTGTCCATGTTACCTGAGTTTAGTTTTCTAGGATATCCTAGTATGCTACCTACCAACTTTTGTAACTTGATTCTGAGTGATATTTAGGGTCATTCTAATACCTGTATATTTGGCAAACCATTAAAATTTTCTGCAAGTGACTTGCAAGTATAACTGGTTTCTTTTTAGTACAGGAATTGGTTTCTTTTTAACTCAGAAAGATTGAGAACAAGTTTGCTTGACTATACCTGCACTGATGAATTCTTCTCTCTGTCTTTCTCCTCTTTCCTGTTTTTCCTTTGGATTTACCATATTTCCTTTACAATATTCTTGCCATGGCATCCAGTGCCATTGTTTATTGGGAATAGCTGTTGCATAGACAGGAGTCAGCTCAATTAAATTTAAAAACTAATAAAATCTAAATCTATACATAATGAAACATCCAAAACTTGGTGTTTGAACAAAACACCTCTTACTTGCTGGGAAGTGCTTCTCTGAGTGGAATGAGGATTGGAAAAGCCAAAGTCTCTCTAGTTGAGACACAGAAGAGTAATAGATTCTTCATAAATTTGGGACAGTTCAGGGCTCAGCCAGAGAACCATCAGGGTTGGAGGAGAC
>NW_008675109.1:0-7002 GCF_000695815.1 Acanthisitta chloris
CTGGACCCAACACTGACCCCTGGGGAAAACTGCTACTGATCAGTCACCAACTGGATGATTCCTCTATTGCAACTGGGTATCCTTTTCCCCCTCTCCCAAGTCATATTTTTCTCTTTGACAGTTGCTGTGCTCACCCACTGTCCATCCTCAGCACTCACCATCTATCCCCACCACCCACCAGTGCCTCACAGTCCCCAACTGTGTGTCCTGCCTATTGTCCTTTGCACTTCCTGCCCAGGTGTGGCCATGGGCAGGGGACATCTCGGTGGGAGCAGTCTTTCCCTGCACATAGCATACCTTTTGTGCTTCAGGCAGAGCTGCTCAGTCCCCTCTGCCACCCTCTCCATCCCTGCATTCCCTGCTCTGCTCCCAGCTCCAAGCTGCAGCACTTGCAGGCTGGAGGAAATCCAGGCAGTGCAAAGCCTGTACAGGGCTGGTTTGCCCCCCACCCTGGACCCTCTGTGTGTGCAGTGCTGGCTTCACCACAGCCCAAAGTATCCTGAGTCATGGCCACCCTCACCCACCCTGACCTGCATTGTCCTGGGTCCAGCTGCTGTTTGAAAATGTTTCCTTGTAACTACATCTTTGTCCCAGGGTCACCTACCAGTGTGATGTGACCTGTCACTCACTGCTCAGCCTGCACAAGTGGCCATTCATTCAGTGACTTGTTGTCTTGCTGCTTCTGGTGGGACACCAGCATGTCAGGGGCTCTCCAGGAGGATAAGTGAATACTTTCAATATTAAAAAGGCCTGTAAAACTCAGTGAATATTCTCATGTTCACAAAGGGGTTTATGATGCTGCCTTGGAGGAGCCTGTCACTTGCCTCTTGCCCCTACTCACAGGCAGCCTGATGACTTTATGACTTTTGTGTAACCAGTCACTCCTAAACTACACTGGTGCTGCAGGATGGTCAGAGCAGGGAAGGTCACTGCAGGTTTGTTCCTAATGATCCCCAGCCCTGTAGGCTGAATTGGTGAGGTTGAGCTGTTTGCTGCTCATGAGGTGCCTGTGCTTAGCAGCAGCAGCCACCTGCCATGTGCCTCTGGGCCACCATGGGAGAACACACCAGTGCATGCTGAAGGTTAACATCAAGTGAGCAAGCTGCAAAGTCCAGCCTAGTCCAAAGGATGTAGTGCCCTAGCCTCTCTTTGCTGTTTCTCCGATACAGAGCTACTCTATGGCTTTCAGAGTCATTATGCCTGGGGCTTTGCTCAAAGCCATGTTCCTCATGAAGTGGGTGCACGTCTGGCTCCACAGCTGGTGGCACAGGAGAGTGGCCTCAGCTTGGGACAGCATTCCCAGGGACTGCCTGTGCGCTCTTGCCTGTTATGGAGAAGAGCAGAAAAATATCCACATGAGAACCTGAACACCCCCCAGCTCACCCTCAGCTGGCCCAAGCAAGGGGTGAGGTGAGTTCTACTGGCACCTGCCCCTCAGTATGTCTCATCCCACCAGGGCTCAGCTCAGCACATCACTGATGGACTGTGCACCAGGATCTTTATACAGACCTTCCTGGGTCTCCCATGTGTCAGAGATGAACAGACCCTCCTGGGTCTCCCATGTGTCAGAGATGACAGTCCTAGCACGGGGCATGGAGATGGTGCTCTGTCACCCAGGGCTGGTGGCACAGAGCTGTGAGGGGCACCGGCTCCAAGTTGTAAGGAAAGAAGTGAAAGCCACGGTGGGGGAGGTGTGTTGCTGTCTGCAGAGCTTCCTTAAGTCCAGGAGCAAGTGATTCCTCAGCCCTCACATCTGGCTAACACACCACCATGGTGTTTCCAGCAAAGCCATCAGCCAAGGTGAACCTGCAGACATCTGCAGCTAAGGCACAGCTGTTCCAGCAGCTATGGCAGGACCTCCTCATCCCCAGGACAGGCACCGGGCAGGCATTTGTCACACAAACTGGCTGACAAGTTTCACCCAGTGAGTTCGGTATGGCTGTGACTGTCACACAGTATGTGACTGGGGCACAGCCCACTGCTCTACACTTCATGTCCTGCCTGACAGGAGGCCAACTTGGTGATGATGATGAATTTACGACCTCCCACCCACTGCTGCAGCTGAGTCTGGAGCCACAGACGCTTACAGAGGGTGTCCTGGGAGCTGCGGTTTGGATGAATAATTTTCCAGCCCTGCAGCTCAGAGCCATGAAACCCAGAGGGGGAGAGAGACAACAAAACAAACAAAACAAGCCTCCAGCTCGGGCCGCCCAGCGAGTTCTGGACTGTGCCTTGTTGTCCTTCATAGTTATCCTGCTCCAATCAAGCAGCATCCAGCCATGGTTCTCCTCCATCAGCCCCCATGCAGAGGTCAAGGCATTGGAGATGAGCAGACCGTGCCTATTTGGACACCCTGTCTCCCTCCTTGCCCCCCTTCCCATAGCTGCCACAGCAGGGGCAGACTGGCTTAGAATTGCCAAGTGACCAGGGGTAACTCCCTCTTGCATCTACTGGGGACCCACAGCCATGGGAGCCTGATGGTGTGTTTGCAGGACCCCCACAACTCCCCAGTCCCACAGTGTCTCCAGTGCTGAACCTCTGCATCAGGTTCTCCCCTGTCCCCTGCTCTCCCCAGGGTACAGAGTCCAGCAGCTCCACATCTTCACACAATACAGTAATAGTGCACTGCTCCCACCACATAGAGTCCATGGCACCCTGCCACGTCCCCAGCAGCAGGCTAGTCACAGCGTGGGGATTCCAGCTTTTGGATGGTCCCAATGGGAGCAGGGTCTTCAGGAACATTCCTCTGGCCTTTGTCCCTGCACCCAACCTTGGATAGCTCCCTGGGTTATGTCTGGGCTCACAGACTCATCCAGATTACCAGACTCCTGGATCCTGTTCCATCCCTGCTGGTTTGGGTCATAACCTGCTCTCCCCAGAATGTGGAAGATCAGCTTCAAGAGGAGTCAGAGATGGTGAGAAGATATGAAGGGCTTTTCTTATAGAGAAATAATGGCCCAGGAGTGAGTGTCCCCTCATGGGGGTGTCAGGTGAGGTGGGGGAGTGCATGCCATGGCACACACAGGCCAGTCCTGGTGATGCTTATTTTGCTCTGGTGTCCCTGTGCCCTGTGAGCCAGCCTGGGACTCTCTGCAGCCCCTCCTTCTCCTGCAAGCCCTTCTTGGGGGAGGCACTGCCCCCCTGCTCCCTGCTGTCCTTCCCAGTGTGCGGCACAATAGGATCTCAGTTCCTGCCATGACCTTGGCAGTGAAATGTGCAGTGTCCTCCTGGTCTGCAGTATGGACTAGTTGTCCACAGAGATCAGCAGCCAAACTGGGATTCTACTGGGCTGATCCCGAACCCTCTAAAATCTGGAGGGGAATATAAAGAGGGCACAAGCAGTTTCCCCATGGGAGCAGGGCAGGAGACACATTGGTGGTTTTGTTCCACAGCCCCCAGGTCAGGCACATGCTGAGGACAGAAACAAACAGCCTCCAGCCCTCTGACTCAGCTGGCACAGCCAGTTTTCCAGCTGGGGAAGGTCCCCAAATGGATGTCCAGGGCATTGGCATCACCTTTGGAGGAGCAGCATCACCTCCCTCCACTCTGCAGAAGAGTACTGCTGAGTGGCAAGGACAAGGTCCCCAGGTTGTCCATTCCCAGCCCACAGAGACCTTCTGGCTCTGTGGGAGGGGATGCCAGTGCCTGTTGTACAGGTGTAGCTGCAGCCCTGCCCCAGCTGTACCTCCACAGCAACTCCCTTAGTCTTTGAACACCAACAGCTCCAGAAAGCCTTGCCAGGCCCCCTCCTCAGCCCCAAGGCTGGTTGGCATCTCATTTCTGGCCCACAGAGAGGACCTGGCCAGTGCTTGTATGTGGAGTCCTGGCTCTCCTCAGGTCCAGCCTGGGATCCGGAGCCAGACCCACTTTGACCATGTGCTGGCATGAAGAACATGGACACCCCCTCAACGCCCCTGCCCCCTCTGTGCCCTGCCCAGTCTCGGCCATGGCCGTGCTTGCAGCCCACATCAGATGGACCTTGTTCCACACTTAGGCTGTACTCTAAATTTTGCCAAGTTTTGTTTTCCTGCTTTTAAGTTAAGCTGTAGGAAGACCTATTAGTGCGGAGGCAACAGGAGAAATATCATCTGGTGTGCCACCTGCCACTCAGAGGTACCACATGCTCAGGGGTCACACTCAGCCACAACTCCCAGTGCTTGGTCCCAGGGTCTCAGCTCCATCCTTTAAAAGCAGCAGGGGGTTGCAGTGCAGTGTGGAGGGCGGGGGGAGAGGGTGCCCGTGGAGCAGCAATCTCCTCCTCTCCCCAGCCCGCAGCTTGCCGCTAGAGGACAACACACAAACACGGGTGAGCCTGGAGGAAAACATCCACTCCCGTTAATAGGTAGGATGAGCTGGATCCGGAGCTGTCGGTGCCGTTACTAAGCACACGGCTCAGCCCACACTGCTCCCAGCGAACTGCAGCTTCAGCGTGAGCTGGCTGAAAAATGACACTTCCACCCCAGAGGGACTTATCCACAAATTCCAGGTTTACCATGGAAACATCTAAGCATCTTGGTGTCCAGACTCTTGGTTTTGCTGGGAGCCAGGCGTAAGTGACCACTTTGAATATTGACAGCTGTTATCAAGTGTCAGAGAAATGAGATGTGGACATAAACCACCATAGCCAAGCTGGAACATAAAGCAAATGGAAAAGTTTGTGAGGCATACTGGGAAAAAATCTCCAGCATCAGGCCATGCTGCTCCAAAAACAATGTAAAAAATGTCATTGCAGTCCATGCCTTCCTGAGGAAATGGCTCTGGTTCAGCTGAATGGCAGTTTTCAATAGCAATCACTTCACTGTGATTTATTTTTCTTAAGAACTCTATTAATAGTGTGCCTAGGCAGAGCCCTGGATCCCTCAGAATTCACTGAGCGAGAGCTGGTGAGGAGCTGGAGATGTGGTTGGTGTTGGCTGCTGAGGCTGTAGGGAGAGGGATGGGAATCACAGATAAAGAGCTACTGCTGCAGCCAGGAGCAGAGTCATAGGCCTGACACTTTCTCCAGATTGATTCCAAATTCTTGACTGCTGTCAGATGGATTTGTCCTGCCATCTCAGGCCACGCTGAAGCCTCAGGTCAGAGCTGGAGGAGAAGTGTGACGAGGAACCCCAGGAGGACCCATGTCTCCGAGGAGGGCTCCCTGTGTCCCCATCAAGCAGTGTTTTACATTTGGAGCTGTCAAAACACACTGCAAACGTTTAATGAATGACGTAACCAGCACTGTTCATGATGGATGGGGCTTAATTCCAACTAAACCAGGTCCTGCTCCTAGACCAAAATCCTATGCACTCCTCTGCACTCAGTGATGAAGCTTCCACTGACTGCAGCAGTGACAGGACTTCAGTCCTGAAACCACTGAATGCACTTTGTAAGTGAAATAGTTTCAGATCCAGCATCACCCCAGCCAGGAGCCCTCAGCCAGAGCCTGCATCAGCCCCAAACCCTGAACTGTATCTTAAGTAGTGTTTTTGGGAGGAGACACCTGCTCTGACTCAAAGGCCTCAAAGCACCCCAGCTCTGGGTAAGCTGGAGCTGTTTAAGTCTCCCACTGTGCAGGCTCACCTTCCTGATCCCAGATAACTCTCCCACCTCTTTTATCCTGAGATAATGGGGATAGCAATCAGGAAAATTTTGCCAGAAGGAAAAACACATTCAGAGGAAGCAGAGATGTGAAAGCATCTCCCGCTCTGTGCTTTGGCCATGTGTCAATTGACCATGGCATGGTGTCAGCCAGAGGGGTGACTCCAAGGGTGTGCTTTTGCAGCCACTCAAACTTGGGCCCTTCTTTCTCTGCCCCATTCACCTCTTCCATCCGTGGCTGGGGGCAGGCAGAAGGAAGAACACACCAGGAGTCCAGATCCACCTAAAGTCCCATGGACAGCTGTCTGTGTTCAGTGTGATCCTATTCAGCTGCTGTCCCCATTGTAGATGAAATGCTTGGCCCTGTAGATACAGTGTGGTTCAAGCTGTGGGACCAGGCTTAACCCTACCCCTCAACCCACTATGGTGGAAGGACAGCAGTGACCCTATCTGGGAGTATCACAGTGACACTGAGCAGCCAGTGACTGCCAACAGAGAGGACACACAGAGCTGTCCTTTGCAACCTTCTTCTGTTAAAGATCCAGTGCCATTTACTAAGCAGGTCTTTCTGCTGTCCCAGAACTCAGTAGCTCTTTGACACCCAAGCAGCAAGAAATCCTGTTCTAATGCACATCCACCATGTCTCAGGACACTGCAAGGCCCTGGCCTGGATTGGCATAGGCAGTACTCACCTGCTAAACCAGACCATGATGCAGCTCCAGATGATGTGGCTACAAGCCCTACTCAAAGGATCATTCCTCTCCTTTGGCATCTGACCACTTTACTTAAGGTTAGAAAGAGCTCTTGGAATAACCCAGGCCCCTGCTACTGGCAGCAGTGCTGGGCAGCTCCTGCAAACACAGCTCACACGTGTCCAACCTCAATCTGGGCAAAACTACAGGAAGAGCACCACGTCCCACCATACTGGAGAGCTCTTGGGACAGGTCCCTCACCAAGCTTGGCACCATGACACGGCTGCTCCATCCCCCCACATCTCCCCCCCAGCACCTGCCCAGTGCACAGGGATAGCAGTGGGGCTGCTGCAGAGTGAGGGTCAGAGAGGGACAGAGAGATAGACAGCCCTGGGCAAACAGCTCATCTTGAGCTCCTCTCTCCCTTCTCCCCATCTGCATCCTGACTTTCCAGTTGCAGCTGGGTTTAGCAGCCAGCACAGACATAGAGTCCTTTATCTGGGGATATATTTCAGCGTCCCAAAGTCTGGAGGCCTTGAAGTGCTGGTTGGGTACTCCTGCACCCCTGGTTATACTCCTCTGCCCTGCCGGAGCCAGCTCTGCCTTCCCCTGCCCTGCTCTCTCACAAAAACATGCTTACAAAACAAGCCCGGGTCCTGGAGCTATGAACAGGTCTTTATTTGTTGAGACTTCTTTTTTTTCCCCCCCTTTCTTCCCTTTGAATGAAATT
>NW_008675110.1:0-3692 GCF_000695815.1 Acanthisitta chloris
TCGTGCCCGCCCCGGGGCTGCCCCGCGCTCACCTGTACCTGCCGCCCCAAAGCCAAGCGAAGGGTGCAGGATCCAGGCGTTGCCGTCCCAACCTCCTCGGTTTGCCCGAGCAAGCCCTCCCGACTTTCAGTCTTCGTTTATTTACAAACTTACTGCGAGTTACCTAGCCGGTTAATACAGCAACAGGAGAAATTAAACCCGGGAGGAACCTCACGCCTCTTGGGTTTTTCTACATGCAGGTTTTTATGGAAGAGGAACCACCTGGAGAGCTCTTCTAAGAGGGGTTACACAGCAGAACGTACTCCAAAGGGAACGGCTCCGGCAGCACAGTTGCAATCCTTGCAGATACTTAGGCAGGCCCTGCCTCTGTGCAGCAGTGTGAGAGCAGAGGGGACCAGGCACATCGTCTGCGTTTGTCTGCTGTACTTCTGCTCCTGTGATGTATTTATTACCATTATTGCACTGTGCAAGCACAGCTCTGCTGCGTGTTACGTAATTAACCTTTGTTGTGTTGGTAACACTGACAGTCTTTCCGCAGGGCAGTTGTGTGAGGAGAAGGGCTTGATGTTAGGATACTAAGTTGTTTTCTTCCCCTGACGATTTTTGTTTGGCTTCTCTCAAAAAAAAAAAAAAAAAAAAAAAAAAAAAAAAAAAACTAGGCCAAAAAAGTTCTTTGCCATAGGAAGCAGCCTGGTGAGCACATTGTGGTGGTCCTTTGTTCCTCAGCTGGTCTGTGCCACAGCCAGCCCTTAAAGTTTTATCTCCTCCCCAGGCAGGCTACACCCTATCTGCAGAGAGGCCCAGCAGCAAAACTGGGTGGAAGCAAATCTCTACAGGAAGCTGAAGTGAGAAGCAGAGGACATATGTTCATGGTAGGCTCAGCTTCTCAGACAATACATTATGTTGGGGTTTTCTGCTGGCTTCTTGTCTGCAGTGGTATTTTTTTTTCTGTAATCTGCTGAGAGATGGAGTCACCAAAATCATAGTCTGTCAGGACAGAAGAGACTCTTCTGGCCAACAAGTGCTTTCTGTCAGAAAACACTACCTGTCCATCATAGGATGCCTAAGTGTGCTGTCAGTGAGGGATGCTGACAGGAATCCTGCCCCATTAGACATTTCAATTAAGAAATCTTTACTGTGACTATGAACTCTTTAAATATAAAGCACTAAGTTTTAAGACTACAATGAGTGACATCTCTCACTGGTATGGTTTCTCCTACTGATCTTGCAGAGGGCATTTAAGCTACATGTATTGTCTAGCGAGCTAGGAATATACCTTGTTGCCATTACTGATGGAAGGAAGCAGAGGAACATTGCAAAAATTATTACAGAATAAGCATTTTTTATTATGTGGGGGGGAAAAAAAGAAGTATCAGGCAAGTATCAGTCAAAAATCAGGCCCTTTCATTGTGTCTAAGGTAATCATTCAGGAAAAAAAGTAGGTTTCCAACACAGGATGGAAAAAGGCTGCTGAAGTTTATGCAGAGGAGTCATCTGCATCATGCTCTAGTTTAACCAGTGCCTCCATGGACAGGGGTCTCTGTTGCATAATTAGTACATTTAATTTGGAATTGGGGTGTTTACCCTGCTCCAGATCACCTTCTCCTCCCTGGGGACAGCTTTTCTTCTGCAATTAGAATATCACTTTGCCTATGTGCAATAAAGACTTTAGGGATAGACTTGCAGCTGGTGGCCATTGTGTTGGCCCTATGCACTGAGCAGGAGATGGAGCAGAACAAACCCATGGAGAGCTGTTGGAAACAATCAGTGGCATTACTGCTAATATGGCATATGAAAAAGTCATATAGAACATCTTAAAAACTATTTGTTCATCAATAGGTAGCTCTTGAACTTTCAGGATCATGCCAGGGTTGTGTTCCCAATTTATTTTTCACAGGCCTGAGAGCTAACTACTTACTTTTAAAAAGAAATGAAAGCTCCAATTGTCTCATATTCAAATAACCTCAGGAACCAGGAATTTAAAAACTAACTCAGCATCATCACTGATACCTGCGGCATTGGTACCACTGCACAAGTAATGATGGAGGCCTTACTGCCTCTCTGAGCCATACATCTTTGTTTTGCTGAAATAGATTATGTTTATAGTGAATTCATATTAGTGGTAAATCCGGTTTATAGTGTACTCCAGAGATGAAAATCTTTATGTTTGCAAAGTGATGAACCAGTTGCCTATCCAAAAAGACACAAGAAAACATCATACCAGAAACTATCATCTGCTGTCATGAATATTTAAAGCTAGCATCACTGTCAAATGCTACATCTTGTAAATTTACTTTTAAGGCTACCATTAAAATTCCTGAAAACATCACAAAATAGTATATCCCTTGCAGACTCGCATATTACCATGTTTTGTGGCCTCAGGTCTAGTCCTTACCTCATGACTCACTCAAGCAAAACATCTATTGAAGTAAATGGGAATTTGGCAGGAAAATAGATGGAGATGGGCCAAAATCAAAACAGGGATGGAGACACTCTGGTCTTTTAAGGCAGTTGGACTCCTTATGTAGGCCCAAAGTTTGTTGTTCAGGGCTTAATTCTCATGTGAGATTACCAAAGGACTTCCGATGGGCATTCAGCTGTCAGTGTCCTGGCTAAGTAGGCTTTAGTGAACACCATCTGTGGCTGTTCCTCATGCACACCAGGTTCCAAAGGTACACAATACAGGGTTATTTTTGTAAGAATATTCAGTTCCCCCTTTGCCCCTTGTATTCCTTGGTTTTTCCCTCTCAAGGAACCATTGCGTTAGAAGTTCCTTCAGTCTTAACCACTTTCATCCTCCTCCCTTTGGTTTGCTGTGGAGCACTGTGTCTGACCGACTCAGAGCTTGCGTGGATTTCCTCTCGGTGGTTGGTGTTCCTGCTTGTCCTCCAAATGTCTCTCTCTCTCTCCCTTTTAAGTAGTGAAATCCTTTATCTGTCCCCTCCTGACCTCCCTGTATGTCTGGCTTCTGGGCATATGCTTTACTCTTGTTCTCTGCTCTCCGGCAGCTGCCCGTGTTCCATCCGGCCGCAGCGGCTGGTCACCACTGGGGATGCCTCTGCCTGTTCCCTCAGGTGCTTCTGGGACCCACACATCCCCAGCACAAGTGGTTCAGACTTTGGAGCTGTTCCCTAGATTTCAACTATAAAATGATGGTAGTTTGCCCATCAGGAGAGTGGGACACCTTAAATATTTGGGATCCTTCTATCCTTCCTGCTCTTCTTGTCGATACAGTGTGGAAGCACACAGACAATTTCTAGCTCTGTTATTGGAAAATTATACATGTGATGCAAAACATCAGATGGCAAATACTCTACATCCTCTGCAAATACACTTTCTTTCAACATATTTAATGAAACAGTCTCTGAGAGTGTTTGTCTGTAATTAAGACAGAACACATTTTCACTGAGGGTAAATTAGTAAAGGTAAATTAAAGAATATGAAAATGTTTCTCTTCTACTCTCTGCATGTGCACACATGCACAACACTAAAACGGGAAAATGTCCATCTCCGATACACCACCAAAACAGTGTTTTGACTTCTGTGCCCCCTCTACTGGCTGGCCTTTGTGTATCTGTATCAACAAAGGTACTTTAAAAAAGTTATATTGGAATTCTTGATGGCGCTGGTGCCTTAACAAAATTGTCCACATTAATAAAACTTCTACAAATAATAAGTATCTTTACCAATCC
>NW_008675110.1:3738-10217 GCF_000695815.1 Acanthisitta chloris
AGACTCAAAACATTTTTAAATGTTAAGAGATGTCCAAAGCCAACAGAACAGTGTTAAAATTGCTAAGAGGAGCATCTTCAAAATACAGATGAGTGTGGATGGTATGTTGTATTAGTTTTTTCATAATTTCCAATTTTTTAATGTAAAACTTCCTACTTTTGCATTTTCCCTATCAAAAACAAATTATGAAAACTTATTTATCACTTTCTATACTATATAGATACAAATATACACATATGTCAATATTTTGAGCTTATGCATTGAAACTTTTAAGGGAAAATATGATTTCAAAAATAAATTTGAAAAAATCTAGAAAAAATTTAAATATTTGATACAGGCAAAAGTATATAGAGAGGAAAACAGATGAAGGTATAAAACTTAGCTAACAGCTCCATTAGAGCCATGTTCAGCATCTGGAAGACCTGTACTGAAACTTCCACTGGTCTCATTGACATCAGTGCAACTGGGCTCTTCCAGCCAGAAGTTTTCAAAAAAAAAAGCAAAGCCATGCATGTCCAAGCCCCTGAGGACTCACCAGTTCCAGTGCAGGTGTGGAAAACGACCAGAGCTGACCTAGCTGTGGGGCTGAGAGGCCTGGAGAGTAACATCTGCAAATCTTCTAAGGGTTTGAGCTGGGACATTTGACAGAAAAAATGTAGATTGTCCCACCCACCAAGCAGTTTTTATTAATTACTAAAGGAGAAGGTATGTATTGCCAAGCCCCTGAGGACTCACCAGTTCCAGTGCAGGTGTGGAAAACGACCAGAGCTGACCTAGCTGTGGGGCTGAGAGGCCTGGAGAGTAACATCTGCAAATCTTCTAAGGGTTTGAGCTGGGACATTTGACAGAAAAAATGTAGATTGTCCCACCCACCAAGCAGTTTTTATTAATTACTAAAGGAGAAGGTATGTATTGTTCAAATAGCTGAAGTATGGTTTAATTCATGATGTTACACGTCAAGAACTAAAGGTATCTGTCTTAAAAATATATATATAAAAGTAGGTAGCTGTTCTGCAGCTTTATAATTTTTAAAACAGCAGAAAAACTAGAATGAAAATAGGAAGCTGATGGCCTCAAAGGGAAAACAGGCAAGTTCCCTAAACCACTCTTCTTCATGCCCCCCATGCGAGACTTACCTCAGACAAGGATCATGGCCATGGCATTATTCTCAGTGAATACTTCCCATGTAACAAGGTACCCAGGACTATATCACTGCAAGACAAAGCCGATTCCTTGCATTGACAATGCAAATGAAAGCAATGACACCGTGCTCTTTAAAATAAGCAATAAACAGGCTAATTTCTGCTGAACTTCACTTAAAGTCTCTTGCAGATCCTGCAAGGACAATCCCTCCTCCCCTCACTCACCCTACCACATACACAACTCAACTCACCACCAGTCCAGTATTATTTCAGAGCCCCTCACTGTTAATGCACACAATGCAAGAACAAAAATGTTTTCTCTGTCCTTTAGCCATTGCACCAGCCAGGACAGTCAGCGAGCAGTGCACAGCTAAGTGAGCATGGAGTCTTTCAGGCATCCCCCTGCACGACACCTCCAAGTTGTGCCCTCCCTCAGGTGGAAGAGGCTCACCAAGCCTGTCAGGACCTTCTCTCCTCAAAATCCCATTGCCTGCATGGAAAATGTCCTGGTTAAAGTCTTCAACAAACCAGTGCTCCAAGGCCAGTCTGTGATGCTAACATTTTTCTGGCACAACAAATCACCCTCAGAAGCCCTTGTCTGAAGCCTGTAAAGCCAATGCAGTTATATATTGAATTGTCATATTCATCTTAAGCTCGAAGAGAAACATCTTATCAAAAATGACCATTACATGAGTGCATCCTCTGGTGAAGACCGTTTGCCCTGTTAGGCATCACCAGACCGGGAAGATAAGGAAATGGCAGCCACTGGAAATTGCAAAGTCATCTGTAATTTCACAATTTCAAAAATCTCTACTTAAAAGCTCCCTGGGTGTGAGACAAAGCTGGTCCCCTCAGCTCATTCAAGATGTTAATTTCATTTCTAGAAACCAATTTCACTTTAGGATACCAAAACCTTGAGGTTTAGCACATTCTCAAAACATTGATGGGGCGATGACTGGTGAGAGTCCATATCAAAGTATTTCTCAAACTTTTATCACGTTTGGACATCATAATTTTTCCAGTCAGAAGTGGCAGAACCACCAGAACTACTGACCCTCTCTCCTAACCAGCTGGCACCAATACAAAAAATACCACAGTCACATCATATCTTCCTGGAGGCCTCTTATCCAGGGCAGGGTGTTTACAGACTCTTCATTTGCTTTATTGTATTAGCACATGCCAACCTGCAAGTCAGCTCCTAAAAGGGACTGTGCTCTCCATCACTTCATTTAGGTGTCAGCATTTAGTTTCTGTGCTGATTCTGCTCTTTTCTTCTTCTCCTTCCATTGATTCCTGTTGTTACACTGGCAGTATATAAATCCAATTACCCCATGAATTCATTAGCCCCTTACTGCGAGGAAAAAGAAAAGGGTAATGTCCCCTTTCTCCCTTGGTAGCAGCAGCTATGACTCCAAATAGATGAAGGGGCAGATTTATTGTACAGAAATATGATTTTTTTATACATTAACTTCATAAGACAAACACGTGTTTAAAGGAACTTTGTAAAGGTGCTTTCTTCCTTGCAATTTCAGAGCTGTATTTATTATCTGTAAAGAAAGCATATAAGCAATGTTATATGACTAATGTGCAGATAATTTTTCCTTTGAGTCCTTGATAGGTGCCAAAGCAAGTTTTACATATTAGTTTAAAACGCATAATCAGTGCTTTCTTGAACATATCTTTCTTCACATAGACATGACTTCGTAAACTGACTAGAACAAGGTCTCACTTCTTCATACAATCAACACTATCTGGCCAAGCTCTTTGGCATGAACTCTGAGGCACCGTTAAAACGTGTAACATTATCACTCATTTCCATGGTTTTCAGCCCCTGTTCCTGTCTGTCCCAGCATTCACAGTCATGACAGAGCCAGGCATCTGTGACTTGGTTTTTACATTAATTCACCCCTGGCTGGAAAAAAAAAAAAGGGTGTGTTCTAATTAGGTTCCAGGTTTTAATAGACCAAAGCATGTTCCTACATGTTGTCCTGAACCAAGAAGTCATCTGGAGTCCAGCCCTAAACTGCCAACACACAGAGAGTTTCTTTGGAGGCCTCTTATTCAAGCACTAACTGTCTCTGAACCTTATTAACATGTGAAATGCAGAAAGTAGGAAAAGTGTTGACCAAACTCTGACCACTGTGTGTGCATCTCAAAAGCTAATGGTTGCTTAGGAAAGATAAAAACAAACAAACACCCTGGCCAGATACAGATATGAGTTGAAAGATAAAAGACTGTACGTATTAGAGGACTTCTAGATATGCCACGTGCCCTAGCCTAACCTAACATGACTGAACATCTTCCTGGAACAGGAAAATTATGCTATTGCTCTTTCCTAGGTACTGTAGCATTTGGACTCATAGAGCTGCCCAGTGGTGACTTGCATCTTCCATTTGCCAGCAGTTGCTCCAAGGGAGTGCTTGAGCAGAGAAAAGGGTCAACATTATGTGCCTGAGAGGCAGGCTGGTAACCCTTTACATAATAAGCCTGTACCACTGAATCCCAGACCACAAGTTTCTGCAGCAGGTGGATTTTTCATAAGTAATTCCTGATGAGGAACAGAGTCTTTAAAAGGGTTGTGCTAGCCTGTGCTGTTGCTTTGCTGACCATCATGGAGCATGACAACAAGGATCTAGTTGTGTGTGTGATTCATGATTCTGACTTTTACTGGTTTACATCAGGTGATCCAGAATTAAGGCAGACTCACAATTTCTCTGGTCCTCTGTTTTGGATTCATGCTGTAGATGTCATTATAGTCCTTTTGAGGGCTGGCAAAAGACACCCTGGCTGGTTTAGTTGTGTCCCTTCCTTCCTAAGTGTTTTGTAGGAGTTTTCATCACTATGAAATCTGAGTACCTATTTCCTTTTTGATTTTCAGAGAAAGAGAGGCACATGTGGATAATTCTGGTGGAAAGTTTGATTAAGTCCTTCCTCCAGCACAAGGAATTCTTAGACTGACAGTGGGCTCAAAGAAGAGCATTTGGTAGGAAACTAGGAGCAATCTGAAGCCACAAACAATGCTGTAATTAAGGCACATCTGGAGCAGCAGCAGTGGATCACACTTACAACCACAAATGAAGGCCCTGTGAACATGTCAGATATGACACTTCATGGCACTGGCAACTTGAGTTAGGTGACTTGTGAGCCTTTTTGCACACCAGTCTCTGTGTGAAGGGGGTAATTTTACTTGGAATGACTCACAGCCTACACTTGCCAGCTAATTGTACCCTCAGCATCTGAGCCAGGAGTTGGTGTGAGAGCAGTCCCCAGGTTTAGGAGAGAAGGTACTGCTAGGTCATCAGGCACAGACCTTTGATAGGCAACTGCCTTTTATCTTCCCCTTATGTTCACTGGGCTTAACTTACCAGTTTTTTTATTTCCTTTTCTGTTCTAATCATTCATTACTTCATTCCTCTGAAATAAATTGAATAACCAGACTACAGGCGTTCATTGTTGGTTAGTATTTCTTTCTTCTTGACTAAGTGATATAATCTAGATCAAATTTCTTTTCTGATCTTTTCCTTCTCACATAGTCACAGACAGCAAACATAGCACTCATCAGAGAGAAGGAGCTGAAAGAATTTTCTCTGGGAGAAATGACTTTTTCTCCACTTTCTGAAAAGATCAGTGTTACCATGAAGGCACAGCTTACTTGTCCTCCTGATGTGGTAGGAATGAGCATTGCTACTACACCTTCGACATTCCAGCAGAACTACCCCAAGGCTGAGCAAGCTTTTCAGGCTGCTTTGAGGGCTTGCTGGTGAGAACACAGGTCACTGCTGCTGAGCTCCACCCAGGACTCAGTGAGCACCGAGCACACCCAGAGGGACTTTAAGCACAATGTCTGGCCGGAGAGAGGAGTCTGGACTGTGTGAATGAGAGGAGAACTTGGCCTCCTTTTTGGCCCATTTTGGGAGCAGGGAGGAAGAATGGGCTGTGGTACAATGAAGTTGTGTAAAGAAAATTCTGAATTTAGCAGGACTGAATTCTGCTGGTGTTCCTCATGGGCCAGGGCTGACCAGAGCACATTCCTTGTCTTTCTTTTAACCGCAAGTCAGTTGGGCATGTTAATTTGAGATTGAGACATTTGAAGTCAGTATTAATTAGAGCATGGCATCATATCCCTTGGACTGCATGGAAGTTGATGTGACAACAGACCTATGTCTTATCTCTTGGCACTAACCCTCTTTGGTGCTATTATATTAGGAAGTACACAATAACAATGAACCCACAGCAACAACAGCATCAACCCAGATCTGTTAGCCACAAAGTGCAACCAAGAACTATTTTTTTAACATTTCTAATTTACTTTCAGTCTGGTTCCTAAGGAAACAAGACTTATGTGAACTTACCTATCTACCCATCCATAGTTTTCCTCATCATCCATGCTGTTCCTTGCAGCACCTTTGAACTTTTTAATCAATTTCAAACAAATGTAGTGAAAGATATCTCAAAACTGCCCGCATTTAGTGTAAATCTGCTAAGGAGATGGAGAAGGGGCTATATGAATGCTGTTAGTGATGGAAAGGCAGTCATCTCCTTTTTCTTTTGTTTGCTCTGAAAGGATTTAGGAGAAACACCAGGCCAAATAGCTCTAATGTAGGTGGCTGCCTAAACAGCAATTTCTGCATGACTTCTGAAAAAGTCACAAAACACACTGCTTTCTGCTCAGCTGCTGGGATAAGTAAAGGTAGAAGATGTCTGAAGGGGCTAGAGGCAGTGGAGAATTAACCTGAGGGAGCTGTTAGTGATAGAGGGATGTGGATGTGATTGGGGTGCAAAATGAGCTGCTCATGCTGGTTTTGGAAGTGGAATTGAAGGTAGGAAAATATGATGCAAGATTATAGGGAGGGTACAGCAGAGACACAGAAAGTAACCCACTAAAACAGATAATTTCTCTCCTCCAGTTGCTTCAGATTCATTCCCTTGCAGAATTCCACCAAAATCCTCCTTGCCATGTACCACAACTTCATCACTGTTGTTAGTAATTGCATTTGTTGAAAAAAAAACCTGTCAAGATTTGACTGCATATTTAATTTTCCATCTTGTATGTGCTTTGGAAGCTCTTAAAAAGCACCAGCCTCAAATATAATATATTGGCTTGAGTTCAAGCCTTAAATATAATATGTTGGCTTGAGTTCAAAAACTCAAGAGCAGTTTAGGCCCTTAGGATTTTTTTGCCTTTTTCCTCCCCACTCCTTCACTCTCATGTAGTGAAAATAAACTATCTGTCACATGACTGTATGCTACTCATTTTGTTATAAAAGTTAGGCTTTCCTTCTGTTTGGTTCTCACAATGATTGCTAATAATCGCATACATATATAAATATATTAATA
>NW_008675111.1:0-8034 GCF_000695815.1 Acanthisitta chloris
TGAGTGCCCCTGCCAGTGCAGCCAGGGGCAGGGGAACATTTTGGCTGTGTCTAAGCAAGGTGCAGGAGGATTGTACGTTCCGAAGGGGCTCCCTGAGGAAGGGTTTATTCCATTGAACATTGGGGTTGTCACTGCCTGGGTCTGAAGCCTTTGCAGGCGAGAGGAGAGCACAGCGTGAGCTGCTCTAGGATACAAGGTGTTAATGGCACCTGCTCTGTGAATTCCCGTCTGGGTGGATAGGGTGGTGGGGTTTGGGGAGTCTGGAGAGGCTGTCACTGAGGAGTCTCAGTGTCTGGAGAGGCTGGGAGCAGCCAGGGCCTCTCTGCTTGGCTGTTGCAGTCGCTCCCTGTGCTGCAGCATCGTGATGAGAGAGCCATTGGTCAGGGAATCCTTCCCAGAACCGAGAGCAGTCAGGAAGGGCTGATGGAACTGCTGCTCAACGTTGGTTGTGCTTTAAAAATGCTGTGTTTAGATTCATGGATAAGTGTCTGTTTTGGCAGTATTGGGGATACAATAAAAGCCACCACCTTTTAAACAGAAGGTCTGATAAGCAGAGCTTGAGGTTTTGTCATACGAATCGAAGTGACTGTGTTAGAAATAGAAAGATGTCAGGTATGGCCACAGAAGTAACCTTTGAATCCATGTCTTGTTAAATGAGTTACTTTTGTGAATTCTGGGAGTGCCTCTTTGTCTTCTTACATATTACTGGGAAGTGAAAAACAGGTTTAATTTCAATTTGAGATATGGCTGTTCCAAACTTAGTTAAAAAACTGAGACTATTTTTGATTGAGATTAGTGAAAGTCTTGGTGGCGGTTGCAGAGATCCATTGTAAAAGTATAGTAAGTTGCCATTATTAGCAAATGGAAAATGGAATTTGTGTTATACTCGGGAATTGGGAAGTGCTGCTGGAAATATTTTGATTAAGAAAGGAGTGGTGACAGTGGCAACTGGCAGAATTTCTGAAAGTTTATACGAATGAAGAGTTTTATTACAGTCCAGTGAGTAAGAAGAGAAAAATTGCTGAAACTTGCCAACTAGGAATTTAATTTTAGTGTTCCTTTCATCAAATGATAAAGGAATATAATAAAAGTTTCCTTGTAGCTTTTTTCATGTGAATGAGATCTGGGAGTTGATATGCCTTAGGTGTGGAAAGACATCTGCGATGGCTAATTAATATTTTTAGGTTATAGCCAAAGCAGTTAATGTGCTTTGTTTCAATTAATAGAATTGTATTTTGCTGCTAGTTAAAAAAAAGAAAATGAACACAAATCCTTTTTTGGGGGGAGGAGTAAAAGTGCAGTCCATCAGGGCTCTCCCTCGAGGTGGAATGTCTCCTGTAGCTTTCTGAGAGGGCAGCAGTGTTGGGCTGGTTGTTTTCCTGTGGGTGTGTTTGTGCTGGGAGTGCAGTGCTGTGTGAGTGAGAGCATCCCTGACTTTCCCTTTCCTCTCTCTCCACTGCTGGCACAGGGACCGTGGTGGTACCTGGTGGAGATCCGGAGTGTTGGCACCAGTGTCCTTCTCATCACATTTGGTGTTACCCACTAGGATGTCAGCGATTTGAAACGTTTGAAAATAATGTAGCTGTAATTCGTTTAGAAGAAGTGTAGGCAGATGATAAGATGGGCTCTGAACCTCGTCGGGCTGTTTGCACCTGGATGGGCCAAGCCCTGACAGTTCAGGCACATCGCTGTGTGCTGAAACACAGTGCAGGGTGATTGTGGTCTGGGAAGAGTGTGAACTCTGAGTACTTTACTTGAAGGCATTAAAAACCAGTTATATTTGCTATAGGGATCACATCTGACTGCTCTGAAATTAAGCAATGTCTGGGGTGGAACGTGGCATCTGTTTAAACAGTGCACAGGAACAGCACACGACAGTTTTCAGGTCAGGAAGCTGGGAACGTCCTGATCAGCTGAAAATGCCAAGGCAAATGTAGGTGGGTGGAGTGTTTTTATCCAACCTGGTGTCTGGCCAGGGAACCAAAACACCTCCAAAACCTCTGCAGGATCGTTGGTAGCCACAGTGCTCTGGACTCGCCTCCACGTCACCGGGACGTCAGCTGGCAGCAGCACAGGTTCTGCTGGACCTTTTAGCATGTTTCCCTTTTTGCATCTTGCCTGTCTCTGTCCACTGCCTCAGCTTTGATGAGACATGGCTCTGTGGGCTGTGGGGGTTGGTGGTT
This sequence comes from Acanthisitta chloris, assembly GCF_000695815.1. Classification (NCBI taxonomy): domain Eukaryota; kingdom Metazoa; phylum Chordata; class Aves; order Passeriformes; family Acanthisittidae; genus Acanthisitta; species Acanthisitta chloris. The sequence continues at coordinate 2,184 of NW_008675111.1, forward strand.
CCCAGCAGCACACTGTCACACGGGGGTGACGTGTGGGATCCCCTTTGTGGTGGCTGCAGCCTCCCCCTCCTGCCCTGGGGATAACCACAGCCTTGTTCCTTGGTCTAGGTGGTGCAGGCACGATGGGAGGTGCAGCTGTTTATACACTGCTTAGAGTTTCTCATGAATACCTGAGTCAGTTTCAGAATCTGATCCTGTAACAGCACATCAGTGTTTGAGGTGAGAGCTTGTAAACCCCTCAGGATTGTGGCTGGGGGCCGTCCAGTTCGTGTCGCTGACGTGAGTCCCTCGGCGTGGAAGTTAAGCCTGCAGATCTGCAGGAGTCAGGTGTGCAGCTGGCAGAATTAGGTATGTATTTAGCAAGTTTTGCTGCAGCCAGAATTCTGTTTTTTTTACTGCTGCTTGGACACTGTGAAATTTTCAGGCCCTTTGAGCAGATTGTCCTGCGTTGCTGGTGATCAGTTGGAACAGCATGGTGTATTGCTCTGGAAACAGGCAGGTGTCAGAAGTACAGGACCAGGGCTGCTGGGACAGCTGTCCTGATGATGTGCAGCTTAGGGGCCAGAATACACAGCACAGGACTTCAGCTGGGCCTGTTACTAAATCACAGCCTTGGAGTCTTGCCTGGGAGGAGAATTGTGTCAGTTTGTGTACACACTTGGGTTTTAACAGTATTTTGCACACAGCTAAAGAGCTGAATGGCTGTGGTCAGTCCTGGCTGTGGCCTGTGAGACCTGCCCACTCCTCCTGCACATCCTGTGACCTTCTGACCAAAGTCTGACTGACCTGCTGTGCCTCTGCTCTTGTGTCAGGACCAGGTTAAGCTAAGGTGCATGTACACAGTCCTGAGGTTCAACTGAACCTTCCTGATTGGACCGAGATGTTGGTGGATGCTTTCCTTTCCGGACTTTTTCTGAGAATAAAGGCTCTCAGGGTGCTGTAATTTTCCCCCAAGTTTTTCTCCCTGGCATTGCAGCTTGGATAGATAGTGAGTTACAGCCTAATTTTTACGTACATTTGTCTTGCGAGTGTCACTTTGTCACCTGAATCTCCTGTGCTGAACAGTTATTTCACATTGTGAGGTGTTTGGCACAAGTCAGAGTTTCAAAGTAGTTCTGTTGGTTTTTTAAAGCTCTTTCAGTCACTGACTACTAATAACACTTAATGAAGTGGGTCCTCATGCCATTGCCTTTGGTGGTGGCTGTCCTAATCTTGACTTTTAACGAGATCTCAGGTAAAAGACACAAACTCTACCGCATAATAAAATTAAACATTTATTTACTCTGTTTGAAATCTATTTTATTACTTATGCTACTTGTCCCTACCTCCCTCGATGGCACATAGATCCTTTCCTGCGTTACCTGTGGAATTAAAAGGAATTAAAAGGAAAAGCAGCATTTCCACAAGATCAATGTGGAAGAGAACAAGGTGGTCAGACAGATCTGGGTTCCCTAAACAGACTGGGGGGATTCATGTCTCTGCCAAACCCAGAAGTGATTGCCTTTCATTTCAAGGGGCTCACAGGACAGTATCTGTCTTTGTTCTCTTCCAGGGTAAATGTGCTAGCACAGCCCAACAGAACTGTCTTTTAAGGCTGTTTCTAACCAACCATGTTTCTTACATGTGCACGGCTCGAGTTCTTGAACTGAAAGCTGTATGAGCAGAGGTAGCAATGGTGTATATTTTATAGTGGAGTAGCTCTATTGAAGCAGGACATGGCAGACACTTGGGGTTTGCCAGAATGAAGGAGAAATGTGTTAATTCCCTAAAACTGGGGCATGTGCCAGGTTTTTGCAGTAGTTGCTGTGGGGAAGATTAATAGTCAAAATTCTGTAATGGAAAATCTACTATCTATTTTTACTCACATTTGGAGAAAACTGCAGGCCCCTTGGTGCAGGTGAGCTCTGTGTGTGCTCCACCCAGCACAGCAGGATGTGTCCGTGCTGGGGGCACCATGGAGCTTCATCCTGTCTTTGTCGTGGAGACAGAATTCTTGTGATGTTAGCATGCAAAATACAAATTTTAGCATTCAGTATAACACTCTGCTAGGCGAAGGATGTGAACTTGGCTCTGGAGCAGCAGCAAGCACTTCCTGGAGTTCTGTGCATTGCCTGGCTGTGAATTGCAGCAGGTTATTTGGGAATCAGTGGGGCTGATATCTGGTACCACAAACAGTGTCTGGGAGAAGCTGTTCCCTGGCAGACAGTTGGGTTTGGGAGAATGCAATCTGCTTGATTTTGAAAATGCCTCTGCAGGGCATTGCAGAGAGACCAGTGCTTTGGGGGCTTGCTGGGCTGTTGGGCAGAGCTGTGTCAGCACTAACACGTGTGGGCTGAGAAGCCTTTCTGGAGTCACAGGAAATGCTTTGTTGGGATTGATGAATTACAACAAATTACATGCAACAATAAAGGGGCAGAGACCAGTAAGTGCTAAAACAATGATACTTGACCATCTTTATTTCGTTGAGTTCTGGCTAGATGGATGGTTTGGTTTCTGATAGATTTTTGCTTGTCTGGTGTAAAGTGACTGATTTTTCTGCCTTTCTTTTCCCTGGTAGACCAGAGACGACTTCCTGGGCCAGGTGGATGTGCCGCTCAGTCACCTCCCGGTAAGCAGAGCCTTTGGCTCAGGTGCTTTTGGCAGCACCAGATGTGAGAACCCTCATCTTATGTACAGCTGATTTCCATATGCACTGCAGTTACACAAGGCAAGTGTTCCCAGCAGAGTGCCAGGTGCTCAAAGGAAACTGTTAGAGATCCCCAACCTCACCTGCATGGGCACAGGGAAACGTGCACCTTTTATGCAAAAATTCTGGTGGCTTATCCAAAAATCTTCATCGGAGCAAATTTGCTTCAGCAAATGCATGAAAAACCAAAAGGTTGCAAGAACTATGTCATCTATTCTCTATTTCAGCCCAAACTGAATTCTTTGCCAGCAGTAGGAGTTCTATTAGCAATCAGTTAAAAGGAACCGACGCAGAGTTTGGGTGATTTTATTGTCAGCAATCAGACATTCGAGGGGTTTGATTTGGGGGCAGCAATGTTTGCTCACTTCTGTTCTTAGTAAATGGAGGGGTTCTGTGCAAAGCTGGTTCTGTGGTCCCCTAAAGCTGCAGCTGACTGGTTTCCTCCCAGCAGCCAGGATTCTGCATGGGCTGCACACTCAGAGCCTGGAGCAAGTGCAGTTCCTGTTTATATACATATGAATAGAAATAGCTGTGTATATACAGTGATGGCTTTAGCCTTGGTACAAACATTTCTGATCTTATAGACTGTTTTGGGTGACTAACACTGGATGTTGTTAATAGTTTATAAATGTTGTACATGGTCCTCTTACCTCTGTGACCTTGCAGGAGTTTTATGTTTGAAGTTATTGGTGCAATAACTTTCACCATTCCCACGAGGGAATGTTTGAAGTTATTGCAAGTGTTTACATCAAAACAAGGTGTCAGTTTAGCATAACTTGCCCACGAGGGATCTGACTGATTGATAAGAAAGCTGAAATTCTCATGGCATAGAAAGTTGTCAGGATTCCAGGCTTTGTGAAACTCGGGATTCAGTGGAAGTCAGAGGTGCAACCTGTCAGCCTGATGAGTGAGTGTGGTTTATGTGGCTCTGGACTCGTGGGCAAGCACTTTCATTTGCCCTTTGCTAACTGCTTGCAGACTGAAGACCCAACCATGGAGAGGCCATACACATTTAAGGATTTCCTCCTCAGACCAAGAAGGTGAGGGGAAGGACCTTTGTACCTTAAAGCATTTCTTACTTGAGTATTTTTTATCTGCCGCTATTCCAGGGTTGTTAAATGAAATGTACCTCCTTGTCTTCTAGCCACAAGTCTCGTGTAAAGGGTTTCTTGAGACTGAAGATGGCTTATATGCCTAAAAATGGTGGCCAAGAGGAAGAAAACAGTGATCAAAGGGATGACTCTGAGGTAAGGCTTAGTGCTTGTGGAAGCATTGAAGTTACTAGTGAGTCAAATAAAGCTGTAGAAAACGCTGTACCTGGAAGGATAAGCCCTTGGCAGCAGGGTGAGCAGCTGGTTCTCTCTGGCACCAGAAGACCCAACCACCTGTGGAAATCCCACTTTAAAAGACAGATGGGGCTTTAGTTATTCTGGCCCTGAGATGAGGAGCACACTAATCACCAAGGTTTTTCCCTTCGTTCCTCAGCATGGATGGGATGTGGTCGATTCCAACGACTCTGCATCTCAACGTCAGGAGGAGTTGCCACCTCCTCCTCTGCCTCCTGGATGGGAAGAGAAGGTGGACAACCTGGGACGGACTTACTACGTCAACCACAACAACAGGACGACTCAGTGGCACCGGCCGAGCCTGATGTGAGTGGCAGCACAGTGCAGAGTGTGTGGGTGTGCAGAACGGAGAACCCGAGTCTGGGTATCTGCAGCTACAGAGGAAACAGCTCCTCCCTGAATGCCTGAAAGAGACTTCCCACCCCCAGCAAATCACACAGACACATGGGTGTTCTGGGACATCCCAGGAAATCTGAAGGGGTGGGAGGGAAGTCAGTGCATTAACAATTTACCTTAGAATATTGGGAGACAGCTGTGGAATTTTTCAGTAAGTAATTTAGCAGGAATAAATTACTTTGTTCTGTCGAGACTGCTGAAAAGGTAAGGGAAAAAGTCAACTCCATTAAATTTTAATGAATTAAACGGATTAGCTTTGAGGAGCTCCTGGAATTACTCAGTCTATAGGCTGCAGTCCCTGGGCCTGCTAATGGGGATGCCCTCTGTGAGCTGTCAGTGTTTGTGTCTCGGGATTAGCTTTAGAAAGCTGTGGCAAGCTTGCATTTTGCAAGGTGTGAATAATTGGCAGTGTTAAGAATTGTGCTGAAGTAATGTATATAAGCCAGTACTGCCCAGGCCACCACCAAGCCATGTCCAGGGAAGTGCTGCATTCCCCAGCACTGGACACTTCTGGGGTTGGGCTAGACAGGGTGCTGGGCCATTCGTGTCCAAACCAGGAAGGGTTGGAGCAGATGACCCTTGAGGTCCTTCCCAGCCTAGTGTTCTGTGCTGCTGTGACATTTGTGAAGTGCTTCCAGTTTGATTTTCTTTGGCTTGAGGGGGTTAAACAGTCTCCTGTTTATGAGCCTGGTACATGCATGAATAATGATTTCTATAACCAGAAGCATTGCTGAGGTTTTGTAGGCAATGGACACAGTAGGGTTTAGTTTACCTCTGGTTATTTTCCTGTTCTTTTCTCCCTGCCATGCTCTCCATTCCCCACCCTGCAGCGATGTGGGGTCCGAGTCAGATAACAACATCAGACAGATAAACCAAGAGGCAGCTCACAGGAGGTTCCGCTCACGGAGGCACATCAGTGAGGACTTGGAGCCAGAGCCTGTGGAGAGTGGAGACATTCCTGAGGTATGTACAGCTCTCGAATTAAGGAGCTGAGTGAACTTGGAGCTGATGCATTGCTCATTTGTGAGCTAATCACTACACAGCATAGATAGTCATGGTTTGACACAGCATTTGTGGAAATTGCCTTGGAAAAATGCCAGGGATGCCATGAGAATCCAAGCAGAGCTGTACTGTCAAGGGCCCATGCATCTGTGGGTGCCTGGGGACATGTGCACAATGCTAGATACCATGCAAACGCTGGGGGAAACGTTTGCAATTCCAAGCATCGATGTCCTGTATACATTGATAGAGACACTTTCGTGTTCTGCTGTGAGTGACAGTGGAATAAATTGTCAAATGAAGGGAAATGGACTGGCTGGAACTGCCATGTGCTTCAGTTTTCTGTAGTGCCTTGGTTCAGGGGAAAGAGAAGCTGTTGTTTGGGTGTTGGTCACAGTGAGGTGATCCCATAAGAGGCAAAGGG
>NW_008675112.1:0-6333 GCF_000695815.1 Acanthisitta chloris
TATATATATACATGGGTTTAAACAGTGTTATGGATATTTTTTCTTTGAATTGACACCAATCTAGCAGTTATGTGGGAAGAAAAGGCTGTTAGTGTCAAGCAGGATTAATCTATCAGTAAAATAATGGGACTACACAGATCACAACTTCTTTTTTATATAGTTTTATTTTTCTTCCTATAGCCATTCTTAATTAATTCATCTTGTCAGCATATGACCCTTAATGCCATGTTTCCTTTCACATAGTGTGTTACCTTAACCAGTCATATTAATTCTCCATGAATTCTTCTGAGACAAAGGAAGGAAAAGAAAAGCAGGTTAACTGAATTGCACCTGCCTGAAGTCTTAGCTCTTTCCATGCTTACTCAAAGACAAGAAGAAAGATAAGTGCAACAAAAGCAAGTGCTTTGTTTTTTAGTATATTCCTGGATTGATGTTTGTGATCATAAAGGCAATTTCACCTTCTGTTCTTATGCAGCCTATGACTTCTTCTGCCCTTCAATACACTACTTTATTGCATAGATGAATACAGTATATTCAAGGGGGCTATCAAACCCTCTTCATAAAGTCCACTATATTTTATGCCAGCAAGTGCCAGCTAGTTGAAAGCTTCTGCTAAACTTTAAGTGAAAGGGTCCATATTTCATTACCATCTTCCCAAATCACCCAGCTCTCTGATATGAAGCTTCTTTAAAAATCCATTCCTACGGTTCATTATTTTGCATTATTTTGGCCTGCCTGTATATATGAAAGGTCAGTCTGAAAGTAAAATCTTGCCACAGGTAATGAGCTGTCACTATATTAGTAAATATTGCAGGGCAATCAAAGCAGTTCTATAGAGCAAAGCAGCTACTGCAATGACCTGATGCCCACAGTGTCTGCATTTCAGGCATGTTACTTCAACTGTTTGCAGTGTGGTCTAGTGGGCCAAAAATCAGTTAACACCACATTAATTCTTTGAGTACAACTTCTGGTTCAGTTTCATCTGAAAGCAATCAATTTTGCACACTGTAAGCTTTTAATATGATTGAGCCAAACTCAGTCAGCAGACAGAATCAGGAGATTTGCTGCAAAACCCACAATTCTAATCCAAACTAAAACACTAACCCAGCTGAAGCCAGTGGCACCTCTTATTTTTGTGCATGATGTGGCTTCTGATAGGAAGGTTGGTGATTAATGTGGCACTGCTAGCATTTCTTTAAAATATCAATATAAACATAATTAACAAGAAAATGAGGCTCAGAATTTGTGTCTAGCATTCCTTTAAAATCAATATAAACATAATCAACAAGAAAATGAGGCTCAGAATTTGTGTAATATTTTCTTTTTCATTTTTTTAGATTTCTAGTTCTCTCCATGTTCTCTAAACAGACATTCCTGAATATGTAAAAAAAAGTTCCCTAAAAAGTATGTCTGCCTACTAAAATATATTTCAAATGATCTAATCCTGAAAAAAGGCCAGCCTGGTATAAAATTCAGCAGTATCTTGTTTATGTAACACACATAAATTTCTAAGAATCAAAAAAACACAGTTTTGACAAATTTACCTAACAAGAAGGCTTAGACTAGGAAATTTAAAAACAAGCCATTTGTGAAAAATTCTTTTAATAGTGACAATTGTGACTTATAATTATTGAACTAGAGCAAGATAGAAACTAAAATCCGACATATTTTTTTGCATTATTTCACTTGAATTTTTCCTGTTTTCCAAAGGTGTCTTGTTTGCAGTTTTTTGTTTTGGTTGGGGTTTTGGGGGAGGTATTTTGAGTCCTTAAACAAGCTGAAATGTAAACTTTGACCACTTTCTGTGTCTGTGGAGTTCCATATGTTTTGGCAGAACTGTCAGAAGACCTATTCTACATGCAACTTTAAAACTTGCTCCGTGTCTTCTTCCTCTGATGAACCAAATCCTGTGAATTAGAGACAATATGTTTTTAACAGAACAAGGAAGTTAACTTAATTAAGTGATGATGGAACCTGCAACAGAGGGAGGAAAGTTCTGCATCTATGGAGTACCTAGGACTTTTACCAAGCAAAACTTGATCTGATCCAAAATATTTCAAAATTATATGACATTTCAGCCTCCTTTCTTTAAAATTACAGTTTGATGTAGCTGTTCAACAAGTAGACTGTTTCAGAATCAGCTCTTTCTACCTGTTCACTTCTTAACATCACATCTGTTTGTATACTTTGTATTCCACATGTAGGATGGGAAAAAAAACCCAACCAACAAACAAACAAAACCACCTCACATTGATATATTTTATTTTAAACTGCAAATGGTTTTAACAATGTTCATTTACACACACAGAGGGAAGTTTAAATTTAAAAGTTAAAAAAAAACCCTCATATTTTGCCAACAGACTTCAGCTTAGAGGGAAGTTTAAATTTAAAAGTTACAAAAAAACCTCATATTTTGCCAACAGACTTCAGCTTTAAAACTAGCAACTCTAGAAGTGGGTTTAAAAACAAGCAGCCCATCTCATATTTGTATGGAAATTTACCTCTGAGATGATTACACAGCAAGAAGCACAAAAGCATACACATTTATGGACAACTGGCTTTCTGCAGATCACATAACACCAGTGTCACAGAGCCTTTCCATAAAAAGCAATTCTGCTTTTATGTTATGATTATTAATACTGTTGTGGGTGGTTACATGCATTACAGAAAGGTTTTGCTTGTTGCCCACAGAAACTGTGACTAATATGACTAATTTGTAGCTTAAAAAGATGCTGATCAATCTTTTAAAGAGTTCTTAATTTGTTCAGAGTTCTTAATTTGTTCAAACTATCAATTAACCTTTAGTAAATGTGGCTTCTAAAAACTAACCCTGGAATTTTATATATTTTCAGGTATATTTTACATTACTCATTATTTAATATCCAATCTATATAAGCCTTGGAATATATTATTGTATGGTATTATAGCTCTCTCTGCATCACTGAACTGTGACAATAGAGCAGAAGCAATTTCCAAATTGGCATTTTACCAAGTTCATGCTTTGAGTTTTGAATATTCCACCTAATTTTAGTGGTGGATGCTTGTTTAGGATTATCATGAAAAAACTAGCACACCAAATATAACTTTAAAGGATTTCCCCTGAAGTATTTTGAAGGTTAGAAATAAAATGCAGTTGCCTATTTAGCACCACCACACAAGCATTTGTGAGGAGTACTCCTTCTGGGGGAGTAAACTGACTGGAGAACTCTTCCAACTCACAGAATTCTTAGGGTTGGAAGACACCTCTGGAGACTCCATTAATTTTAAACAAAAACACATTTTCCACACCTATTTCAGGCTAAATACTACAGAAAATAAGGAGCAGGAGGAAGAAGACAGAACAGCAATACAGTTTTATATATGATCAGAAGTGAGTGAACATAGATCTGTTTTGAAGAGAAAGAGCTGCATAATATCACTATTAACCTGAGCACACGTCAATTATTTCTGGGTCATGTGGGCAACAGAGAACCTAAGAGCCTCATTCGTACCCAAGATACATAGTTCTCTTTACTTTCTATTGCTACAGAATATGAAATATGAGTGTCTCACTAGGAGATTACCAGGTTGAATTAGTATTTCTTCACCTACAGAGGGTATCCACACCTATTCTTCATAAGAAGTGGAAGTCTTACAAAGTTGCAAAATCTCCAGTACATATCCAGCTAGTGAAAAATTCTCATTGAGAAGTGAAAAAGTGAGAAAGAAAATCCAGTAAATGTGTATAACTGTACTGGGTTGATAACTGAACTGGATTCATTATCCTACATCTGGCTATTCTGGAATATGCAGTAGTGGATGAAAGGCCACAAAAGCTTGTCTTAAAATATATGTTAAGATAGTTAGCACATGAAAGCATAACCACCTTACAAAAATAGAGAGCCAGTGCAATACATATTCTGTTTGTTAGTTCACTCATCAAGCCTTTGTCTATAGTTTAAAATTCCTAAAATACAGTGCAGATAACACAGCTGGTAATGTTTAATTAAAATATTTCTTGTGCTTTGGTGAACTTAATTCTCTATTGAATTATATTCAGAAACATCTTCTTTGCTGAGAAACAATCAGCAAAGGCAGCATTCCCAAGTGTGCATCCTCTTCCCCATACCTAAGAATATATCAGAGATTATCTCAGTTTTATTGTCAGCAAACACCACTAGAGAAACACAAGACTTCAAAGCAGAACAGGGAAGTTATTCCTTTCCTCATGAGTCCCCTTCAGTAGGATGTGCTCAAGTTACTGTAGAATCTTCAATCAGTACCCAAACACCACTGGGATGAGAATGGAAGAATAACCAAGTGCTGCACATTTTAAAATAATCAGAAAACTTCAGTAACTTCATTTGGGTAACTAAAAAAACTGTAACTGAACAGATTCTATGAAGACATGCAGATTGCCAAAAGTTTTCCAAGCTTACCCTTCACTAATTTCTTACATGCATAGAGAGGATTTTTCACACAAATAGTTGAAGATGACCCTTTATGAAACTCTGTTGAGAACAGAAAATGCCACCTGCATGAATACCACCCTGCAAATGAGAACCCAAAGAGTAGACAGTAGTTCCTGAACATGTTACAGGGCAGATTTTGATCATCCAATAATATCTGCACAACACTAGCAACTAGTGCAATCAGAAATCAACCTCTTCCAAAAATTATCTGATTCATGCAAGCTGTTCTTCTTGCAGTGGAAAACTTGGTCATCTCCTGCCTACTTAATAGCAAGCAAAAGACCTGCAGCTCTGCTTTTGCCAAACACCAACAAGTGTTTTGACACTACCTCTCACCAGTACAAAGAGCACAGAAACCATCTCCTCTCTGTGTTGCTCCTTAACATTACAGCAAATTACTGCTGCAAAATGATTTAGCAGTAATGCTCTCCAGAGAGAGAGACTAGATAGAAAGACAGATGATGCACGAGAAGCCTAGAAACCTTAAAAACAAATTAGATTTGAAGTCTTTGTAAGATCAAACTCGATGTTATATCAGCTCAAAATAACATTTGTGTGATAGGCTTCTCAAAATCTAATGAAAAATGAGCTGTAAGTTCAATTTTCTTGCTAACCCCATCTTAAGAAACATAATTCTAGATCTTGTGCAAAGATGATAGCAAGCTAACACATATTTTTTAAAAAAGGCCTTGAATATGACCTTTAAAAAGACCTTGCAACTAATGCTGTTACTAGTCTGTAAACAGAGAGCAGCCTACAACATGTCTTGAAAAAGCACAATGGTTTAGAAACTATTTAAGTAGCTACAGAAAATTGTTAGAGCAGAGAAACAGGTGCAAGAGAGTAGGTGGCAATCACTTAACACACTATAACCTTCAAGCAATACTACTTGAGCTGCTTAAAATGCAAGCAAAGTTATTTTCAAAGAGCAAAACAAGTCCTTGATAAAGTTTCCAATTTGTTCCTATCAGCATTTTCCAGATCAATATTCTGCAGAAACTGAAAGTTCCTCCTCTCTCTTCTTCACCAGTTACATGTCATTTGCTGAATGAAATCAATTTCCCACTAGCAAGTTTCAGAGGTGAAATCCTGTCAACCAGGGGATGAAAATGTTTGAAGCACAATCAGCAAAAGCAAAAATCTTTATCATAGATACAATTGTTTCAGCAAAACTATCTGTGCCCTGGCATAAACTAGGCTAGCAAAATTATATTATGCATTGTATTTACACTGTGATGTTTTATCATTGCAGCACAAGGCTGTAACTTAATTAAAAAAGTTTGCAGACTTAGTCTGTCATACAACAGCATCCTTGAATCAACATTCAGTTTGCAATGTCTATATTTAAACAGTTTGACCACACACTCATTTTGCAAAGACATTACAAACAGCTCAGTTCTTACAAGCCCTAATAATTCAAGATGTATTCAAGAATGAGTTCTGTACAAAGTCTAGCTCCATAACAGAATATCATACCTTTTTCTTGTATTTCCTTATGGTGATGTATACTGTCTATATGTTGGAAACAGAATCACAGAATTGCAGAATCAGAGAATGGTTAAGTCTGAAAGGGATCACAGTGGGTCATCTGGTCCAACCTCCCTGCTCAAGCAGGGACATCCTGGAGCACATTGCACAGGATTGTGTCCAGATGGTTCTTCAATATCTCCAGTGACAGAGATTTTGCAACCTCTCTGGGCAACCTGTTCCAGTGCTCAGTCACTCACACAATAAACAAGTTCTTTCTCATATTCAGGTGGAGCTTCCTGTGCATCAATTTCTGCCCATTGCCTCTTGTCCTGTTGCTTGGCACCATCGAGAAGAGCCTGACTCCAGCCTCTTAATGCTCAACCTTCAGATTGTGCTGGTTTGAGCTGGAGTA
>NW_008675113.1:0-1968 GCF_000695815.1 Acanthisitta chloris
GATTCTATGATTCTATGACTAGAGGAAGGCTGGGTTGAGTGTTCAGGTCATCAAGTGCTGTACAGCTCCAATCCAAATTGGAATTTTCAAAAAACCCCATAAGGATTTGTGGCTATTTTTGTTAATAGCAACATCAAGACACTACACAATATACCACAGCTATTAGAAAACAAGCAATATGCTTCAGACAATTTCTTCATGGAAAGACCAGGCTGGATAAGGCCTTGAGCAATCTGAGCTAGTGAGGTGGTGTCCCTGCCCAGGGCAGGGGTTGGGGCTGGATGATCTGTAAGGTCCATTCCAACCCCTAAATTCTATGATTCTATGAAAGTCAGCAAAAAGGACTTGCTCCTGTTAGACAGGAGGTGAACAAAAGGGGACAGAGAGGAGCATCCTGTGGCACACAGACAATGCTACGTGCACTGCCTGAAGTGAAAATGAAGTGAAACTGAAAGGTAACCATTTCCAGTAAATGCTATATACTTTTTCAACAATCTGCCAAGACCATTTCCACAAGATATGAAGAAGGTAAAGGCACTATTAGGCATTTAGACATTTACAGCAATAAAAGAATACGTGTTGTTCTTCTGTGTAAGGTAAGTGGAAAAATTAAGGAGATAAATGCTCACATCACAGGTGAGAAGCTACTTTCTTTTCCTACTTCAGGTAAGCTGGAAACTGTTGGGAATATCACACTACTCCACAACTACTTAATAAGATCCTGGCACCTTTTTCAGAAACATCTAGAACTGGCCAGTCTCAGGCAGGGCACAAAATGCTTTAACCTTCTATGGAAATTCTCCTATTCCTAGCACAATAATGAAACCCCATGGGAACACCAGCACAGTGGATGTCAGGGGCTCATTTTTCTGACACTAGGAACCAGGAATGATGGAAGGAATGGGTAGTGGTGTGAGCCCACGTGCCCATCTCTGTCTCCAAAACGTGCCAGCCTTGGAGCAGCCATATGAAGGCATTCAGAGCAGAGTGCAAGACCCATCCCCTCTTCTTCTCAGCTTTAACTCCAGAAACACTCAGCAAATGGTGCAACCCAGAATTATAACAGATTCTCTCAACAAATGGCACTGCAGGCCTGTGTGATGTGAGGGTCTTCTGGCACATATTGCCATGGAGGCTAAGAGAAGAACAGCACCCACCCCTGAACAGCATGTGCCAGGAAACTCAAATTAAGAAGCCTGTTCGGTGTTAGATTAGCAGCTCTTAATGGCTTTTTTATCTGCCAGTCCGTGTGAATTTATAGTAAAGAACTAACTTGTTTTGGATCCATAAATAATCATAAACAAATGTTGGACCAGATCATCTTGCTCCTCCACACAGAGGAGGATTTTTGCAAACCTTTCAGAAACATCATGTCTTGTTGAATTTGGGTACAGAAATTCAAGCTGCCTTGAGGCAGCTTTAACTTGTGTGACCGACACTTACAAAGTGAATCACAGTAGGTTTTGCTGACCTTGGCAAAATCAGAGGTCATATTTTCACAGATATAAGCCCTTTTAGACATATTCCCCTGATGTATTCACTGTGAAAAGGTTTCTTTTTTGTACCTCTACAGAATGTAATGCATGTCCTCACCTTCATTCTTCTCTCTTCAAAGTATTACTGAGGCTATCGAGAAGGAAATTAAGTTCCTTTTAGAACATTTCAGTACAATTATTCAGGGCAGGATTCTCTGCCATGCTCTTGGGTATTTTTATATTTATGAGTTCTCTTTAAGGCTTTAATGGGGCAGCAGCCACAGTAAGATGAACCAAATAGGACTCTTAAAGAGAGACTTGGTACATTAGGGGCAGATTCTCATTCTTATTAGCCTTACAATTTTTCATCCTCTATGCAGTGGCAGCGATTGTGGTGTGACTTGTATTTGGGTGAGGTACAACTTAGGGTGAATCCAGTTTTCACAGTCTGACCCTTCCTTATTCCACCAGAAAAGCTCAGCCCAAATGGCAG
>NW_008675113.1:2016-10878 GCF_000695815.1 Acanthisitta chloris
GAATATATATTCATTTTCTCTATGACATTTCAGGTAAAATAAGGACAAAAACAAAACGTGGAAAAGGAATAAGGTCCAGAGGGCTGGTGAAAGCCTGATGCAAAATTTTCTGCTTTCCTTCATGTGTTCTGTGAGTTGCCCCTTTTAGTCTGAAGTAAGAGAGCACATGATGCCAAGGCAGGATGGAGTAGTACTATAACTGTGTGTGGGCTCTTATAAATGTGTGGTAAATCTGAAGCAGCTGATGGAGATTAGCTTTCAGTCAAAAACACTGAGTTACATCATGTTGAGCACAGACTGAGATCAGTTCCTATGGCTCAAATGATGCAGTATGAGAAGTGTGATGAGACCCTGTCCCAGGGTGCCCAGGGAGGCTGTGGCTGCCCCAACCCTGGCAGTGTTCACAGCCAGGTTGGATGAGCCTTGAGCAACCTGCTCTGGTGGGAGGTGTCCCTGCCCAGGGCAGGGGTTGGGGCTGGATCATCTCTAAGCTCCATTCCAACCCCTAAAATTCTATGATTCTATGACTTTAACTACCCAGACTAAGCCCCAGCTAGCTCAGTACCCTGTCTCCAACAGCCACTGGCAGTAGGTAGGAAAATGGATTTGGAGTTGCAGTGCTGCAGGTATATTCCCAGTTTCTGGTGATCTCTAACCTAGAAGCTTCTTGAGCCAGAAGTGGCATCTTTTTGCAGAATAGCTCAGGATGGTCTTTTTCTATGACTTTGCCCAATTGCTTTTGGGAACCCATGCAAACTTGTGGGATTTACAGCATCCTGTGGCAATTAATTCCTCAGTGTAAACCTCAGCATTGGAAAAAGAGCCACCTTTGTTTTGAAAGTACCACTGGTAGGTTCAAAATTGGATGCTGTGTAATTCCCATTGTACAGAAAGAGTGAATAATCATTCCCCATCCAAGTTGTCCATGCCACTCAGGGTTTCCTAGATGCCTTTCATCTTCCTGCTCACCTCTGTAGGTGAAAGACTCCCAGGTTGTTTATTTGCTTCTTGAGTCTTTTTTTCCCATACTTTTCATAGAGCCATGAAATTTTAGGGGTTGGGATGGAGCTCAGAGCTCACCCAGCCCCAAGCCCTGCCCTGGGCAGGGACACCTCCCAGCAGAGCAGGTTGCTCAAGGCTCATCCAACCTGGCTGTGAACACTGCCAGGGTTGGGGCAGCCACAGCCTCCCTGGGCAATGCTTTAGCTGCTGTTTTGGTGCAGCTAAACCCTGAGCTATCATGTTTGTAGAAAAGGCTGTTGTAATTCCAGCATTAATGAGGAGTAACAGGCAGCTGAAACCCCATCACTGTATCCCTGAATTTAGGGTTGCTTTTCCCTGTATCCTTAGATGTGTTCACAGGCTCCAGATTTCATCAGACACCTTACTGCCCTGTTGTGTTGTACCATAGCACTGAATTGTGATTCTGCACAGTCATCACTCATTTTTACAGCTTCAGTGGCTTTAGCATCATCAATAAACCTCATTAGCTTACTCTCCATTGCCTTTTCTAGATGGCTGGTGAACATGCTTAATGACACAGAACCAAACAGATCTCCACAGGACCTTCCTCCTCTTTGTTTCCTTTAACCTTAATCCATGAGAGAATTCCTCCCCTATTTCAGCATCTTGATGAGCCCTTGGTAAGGGATACTGCAAAACCTTGTGATAAATCTGCTCCTACTTTATCAACCAAATGAGCTACAATTACATGTTTGTGAACTCTGGCAAACGTGTAACACATAGTTTCTCTGCAGAACATTCATTAAGATGCTTCTCCCTTATATCATATTTTTCCTGTGTGTCTACTTGTTTTATGCTTTTCAAAGAGTTTCTATTGATCTGTTGAGAACAGCTGGTGGTGATACTGCTAGGGCAGCTACCAGTTTGCCCTGTCTTCATGGAGGCACATGCCAACCAACAATGCCTGAAACATGATGAAGAGAAGCCTGGAAGACAGAATCTTTATGAAATGTCCAAGGGATGCAAAGATTGCTACACAGACATTTTCAGGCCTCCTTCCTGGAACTACCATCTGCTAGAAGATATGTGAACATCAGTTGCTATGGTAGCACACAAAATACTATGTCCAAAGCCTGGAAACGTGGAGTATAGGTCTAGAGTTGGGCTGTGGACCAAGAATCTCTGCAAGGGCTGGAGGATAAGAGTTTTATTGCTTTCCTGGCCTATGCAAAGAGATTTTTTTACTGTTGTATAGTCTCAGGGCTACCATGGATTCAGTGGCAGACATTGTCATCCTGGTTGGGGATGACAAGCTGTAGAGCTACTTGTAAAACAAGCCTTACTTTTGTTTTGCAAATCTCCCAGTGGAGAGGTCTATGAGGAGCAGCAATGGGCTGCAGTGAGGCATTTTGATGACTGTTTTCCCACTCAACTTATGCAACATCCATTGTGCTCCTGCAGCCTGTTGAAAAAAACAAAGTGGATGCCATCCCCAGAATGTTTGCTGAATATTGATTTAGCAAATGGTGAGAGGAAAAGGAATGAAATAAAAGGCCATTGTAGCTGGTACTGTATATAAATAGCTGGGAGGTTAATTTATGTTATTTATGGAAATCTGGAACACTGGGAATGTTCTAATGCTTATCCCAGCAAGACTATTAGTGCTGTTCTTATATGCATGCATCACCATGTTATCTAAATGTTGCTAAGCCCTCTTTAAAAGCAGTCAGGCAAGGCTTTAAACAGACTAGAAAGGGGACTGTGGAAAAAAAAAAAAGTATCGTTTTCTGTAACTATTTATAAACCTAAAGGGATGTATGTAACGTGAGCTCACATAAGAAATGCTTTTATTTACCAAACAGTCTAGAAAAGCTGCAATAAAAGAAGCAATAGTCTCCTTCTCCCAAAAGGGCAACAATTCGGGGTGACTTTAAGAAAAAACAAACATATATATAGTTGGGTTTGGGTTTGGTGGTGGTTTTTTTTTCTGCTGAAAAGGTGCACATGGCTAGTGGAATCTCTCTGAACACTTCAGTCCAATTTATGTTCAACACG
Source organism: Acanthisitta chloris (assembly GCF_000695815.1). Taxonomy (NCBI): domain Eukaryota; kingdom Metazoa; phylum Chordata; class Aves; order Passeriformes; family Acanthisittidae; genus Acanthisitta; species Acanthisitta chloris. The sequence goes on from NW_008675113.1 coordinate 5,035, forward strand.
GATTTGCCTTGTACAAAAACACACACTCCTCACTCATTTGACTATGCAAATGCCATAAATTGAGACGTGGAAAAATGCAAATAGGAGATGTATCTCATCTCTTCCTGGAATGATAACCACAGCACTTCTACCAGGGGCTCCACCATTTGCTCTCGAGCCTTCTCTGTTAAAGGTTGGCGGAAAAGGTGTGACAAGGAGATCCAATGGTGCAATCACTGCTCGACAGCAGCTAAAAATACTCCCTGGTCAAAGCAAAGAGCGGATGAGAATGTGCCAGAGGTGGGGAGGGAGGGGAGGCTGCAGTGTGTATAAACAAATGCCCCAGCCACGACTGGAATGTATACAAAGTATTGTTGGAGATTTCCTACACCTTCAGGGGCTCATTCTTCTGCTGAGATGCACAAACAGAGATGCTTTTCTGACAGTGTGTCTCAAAAGAGTGTAAAAGCAAAAGCCACCGCTAAATATAGAAGGCTGTCACATGCTGCCTTTAGTCACATTTCAATTCATTGTAAACTGCAGCCTGCCTCACACCACGGTTCTTTTAACCTTGGAGACGCGTTCGAGGCGTTTTTCCTTTAGGCACATCCCCTTTCTCCCCTCTAATTTGGAAATGCAAATGGGGATGTGCAGCTAATCATCAGGAGGTTTGGATGGTCCCATTGAGCTTTAAAATGCACAGGCATGTTCGAAACGACATGGAAAGTGCTGGTGGAAGGGGGAAGTGAGTGGATGAGTCACTTTTAAAGCAAAGCAGGCAAACTGGGGGGGATAAAAAAAAAGTAAAAGATCTGTGTCTTGACTCAGTGCCCAGACTCTTAAGATGATTCTTTACTGAAGACTCTGAAGTTCAGCTTATTTTTCCTCTCATTTGTTCTCTTATTTTTATGCCTTACATAATGGAGCTTTGATTCATAGAAATCTATTTATATAGTCTAGGATTTGGGCCAAACTATGAAGTCCTAACTCTATCTTTCCCCAGGCAAAATTGCCATTGTGGTTAGCGATATGAATGAGGTTTGCTAGGACTGTGTGTTCAAGGCTGGACTCCTGGGAGGCTATTCTTGTCCACCCTGTAATGTCTTACGTGCTTCCTAGAGCAGTGATTTCATGTAAGGGACTCTAGGCTGTATCGCAATTTGAGGATAAATTGCCCCAAACTGATGAAATATCCCAACTCTTACTGGTGAGACCAGTATGAGCCTGTGCTCCCTCCATAGAATCATGGAATCAACCTGGTGAAGAGACCTCAAAGATCATCAAGTCCAACCCTACCATGGTCACTAGCCCATGGCACTAAGTGCCACATCCAGTCTCAGCTTGAAAACCTCCAGGGATGGGGAATCCACCACCTCCCTGGGCAGCACATTCCAATGCCTGAGCACTCTCTCTGCAAAAAATCTCTTCCATGTGGCCAAAGGCTACCAGTCAGCACTTTGGGTCTCAACTTTTTGCCTTATTCCTCTCTCTCTCCACATCAGCCCTGCAGGCCAGATGTGAAAGCCACACACAAGCTGTGTCCAGCCCTGACATGAGGATGGGGATGTTCTCCCCCTTCCTGTGGCTCCAGCATGGGATATTTGCTGTGGAGGAGGAATGACTGAACCGTGAGACCCAGCACTGCTGCAATCTGTATTTTTAGGGTCTGCAGTTGGCTGGTGGAATTGAGGGCAGGTTCACAACTGCATGGGTTCTTGGAAGCAGAGAGCAGGAATTGGCTTCCTCCAGGGCTGCTTTGCTGGGGGCAGTTGGGTGAGAGCTGAGGACCACATAGATTAGGTCCATCAGAGGAGCTGGCAGAGCCAGCTGACCTTTTATCTGACAAACTGGCAGTGAGGAGACTGCTGCCAGAGAGAGAGCTCCCCGCTGACATCAGAGTTATTCTTGGGGCTAGATGGAAAACAGAGAGAGAGATAATGCTCTTTGCTGTAATGATGAGGCTGATTTCAAATACTTCGCATGAAAATAGCAGCCCCAACCTGACTAAGTAGGTCAGAGGAGCAGAACTGAGTGAGTTTGTGGCACCGTGACCAAGGGCTGGAGGTTTTGCTCTCTAATAAAGTGCAAACCCCAAAAGAAGCTCCTCCTGGGGCCAGACATGCCTAGAAATATTCTTAGCAGTCTGTTAATACCTCTGCTCATCATCCAGCATTTCTTCCAGTGCAAATGCCCTTATAATTCTGTTTGTTTGCTGTTCTGGGATGTGTTTTTTTGTTTTGTTTTGGGTTTTTTTTTGTTTGTAGCTGCTGGTAAAATTTCAACATCTTTGGTAGTACTACCTCTTGGTCTTATTTGATGACACAATGTTTGTGCTTTTAGCCAAACTAAAAGATCACTGTAATGATTCAGGGGGAATCAGGGAAAATGTTTTCAGTTTATGCTAGAATACATACATGCACATGTTTATATATAGCTGTCTCTATACATTTTTGCCTTTTGACTGATTTGTCACAGTTCAGAATGCAAAAGCCATAGTTAATGTATTCAGGTTTCTGGCAATCCCAGCAAAATGAAATAGCCAAACAAGCACTGCTTAGCCCTTCACTTCCTCAGCTATTATTCTTTGAATGCTGGAGAGAAATGTCATTTGTAAATCCCACTCGTTGCTAACATTAGTACTATGCATATGTACTTCCTTTGACAAGTAACCCTACCAGTGAAATCTGTACAGCAGCAAACTTGAAACAGTTTTCTCTTAAGCATGGATAATTACTAATTGGGGGCATCTGTCTCTGCTGAACACCCACACTCACTCTTCTTTAAGGTGTTCCAGGTTGGTGACTTACAGTCAAAGAGCCTTGAAACATTTGACATCCTTTCTCCTGATTATGAACTCTGTTAGCAACTTTCTCTCTGCTGGAGTGGCTTTTCCCTTCTTTAACTTTCTTTTTGCAGCATAAGCTGTGCCTCTGGGCCTCAGACTATGCTCCTTTTCACATACAGCTCAGCTACCTGAGCTGACCCATGGGGTACAGGACAACCCTGAACGACTTGAGCCTCTTGGTTTAGCTGCTTCTTGGGCTCCTGCCAGCTCTTCAGCAGCATCACGTAGTGGAGAGCAGAGCCACTCCTGTATGGTGCTGTCCCATGCCAGGAAACCTGAGGACCTCACTTGTGTGGGAGAAATCATCCCTTCTTCACAAGAAAGTTGCTGTTTCTCAGGAGCCTGTTTCCTCCAGGCTGAAGTTTGTGTCTGGTTATATTGTCACAGGAGGTATTAAGAGGGGTCCAGGCCATGGAAATAAATCATCCAGCCCAGTGGGCAGAGCTGGTCTATCCCTCAGCCCAGAGAGAAGAGCTACATTCAGCCCAGTGGGCAGAGCTGCTCTGTCCCTCAGCCCAGAGAGAAGAGCTACATTTGCTCCCTCTGTTCCTCTCCTTGGCTTTGTCATAACAAGAATGAGAGTGATAACATGTAAATTACCACAAGTCAGTGTCACTTGTTCCTGCTGTGCCAGAACACAAGGACTCTAGAAGACATTCCAGACCTGCAGCCTGTTAAGGTGCCCCAAATTGTCTCCTGGAGTTGCCTGCCTTTCTCCACTGACTTCAGACAGGTCCTTGGGAAACTAGAGACCAAGAGAGAAGGTAAAACCTTACATTTGTGAATACCTCTGACCCTTGTCCTTCCCATCTCATCTCATCCAGGTATCTTGAAGCCATTGATAGTGATGAAAGGATGGAACTGGAGATATTTTTGTGAAGCTGTGAATAAAGATTTTTTTAACTCTGTGTGCTTTCTTCTTTGTCTGCCACTGCTGTTCTGTTGCATTTTTGGTTTACCCTGTTGCATTTGCTGCAAGCTCATCTGTGGTCCTAGTAAATTCTTTGCCTAGCAAGAAGTTGTTGATGCTTCAAGGAGGAGAGAAAGTGTTAAGTAGCTTTTAGGGTAGGTAAAGAAATCCCTGCTGTGTATTTAACCTACATTTGTTTTCAATTTACAGGAGTGTTCAGGTTCTAAGTCTGCTGTTAGACATGAAACCAAGTAGCTCAAGTAGTTCAATAGGATTTAGCTGAATTTCTGAAAGAGCTATAGTAACAAAATTTGTGGTGTCTTTTCAAGGAGGTCACAAAGTCTTGAAAGAGGGAGGAGATTACTGGACACGTCGAGTTTCCTTGGAGCTGACAGCTTTACCCTTCCCCAGTTAGCAGCTCATTTTAAATTGTAAAGGAAGGTATTCTCTGCCCCAAGCTCAGCATTTGACTGACCCACACGGGCACTATTAGTCCCTGGCAGCCCTAGGCAGGTTGATGAGAGAAGCAAATTGTGCAAAACAGGGAAACAAAGGCAAGTGGCAAGCCACACAATGCCTTTTTTGTCTGCACAGATGTGAAGTTCATTGTCAGAAACCACCCTTTCCTCCAACTGGAGGAGAAGGCTGCAATTGTAGACCTTCCCAACGATGGTTTTGAAGTAACAGGGGCTAGGCAGAAGTACTGCATGTTCAAAGGGACAAAAGGGAAGGCCCTCTAAAGCCCAAGAAACCGGAGAAAGGAAGGATATACGCATAGTTTTTCTTTGTATAGCTGGTTACTAAATGGCTGTGCTTCCCTCCTAACTCTGAGCCCTTCAAACTCTGCTGGCAGATCTGCTCTGTCTTCAACACAGTATTTGGTGCTGCATCTCAGAACAAGGAGCTGGTTAAAGGCAGGGCAGTCTTTTAAAATCCTGCTAAAGGATTTTGCTTAGAAATTGTCTGTTTAGGAACATTTTTGCATGTTGCAGTCCTGCCCGTGCTTTCGATGTGAGTCTGTAGTTTTACATCTGGGCTGTAAGCACAGAACATCTGTGGAGCCATGGGCAAACAGCTACATGCAGAAATAGCTGACACTGGACAAAGCAATCGCTTTGGTAAGGCAGGTAATTGTTGGGCAAGTTATCCAAAGGAAAAGCTGACTCCTCTTCCTTGAGAGAGGCATAACAATCCTTCTCTCATAAGGATTTTCAGATATTAGGGGAAGCAGGTTTTCTTTTTTTTCTGCCGACCTAAGTAATTAGTATTTTCTCTTTAAGTAAACATGCCAAGTTTATGCCTCAAAGATTTCTTGTTCATACTCTGTCTACATATAACCTTCCTGGCTGGCTGCATAGCTTTTTAGCATCCAGCATCTTAACATTTTTATTGCAGCAGAAGCTTTGCTGCAGTGGTCATTTGCTTAGTCCATTGCTTAGACTACTCCATCATCACTTTTTCTTTGTTGGCTCCTTTCCCTCTGTGGTGATCACATCCCTGTGCTGGCTCTTGTCTCTTTGTGATATCAGGCAGAAATAATTTCTCTTTGCTTGCAAGCTCTATTAGAGAGATCCCCACCCTGCCCATAAACCTTCGCTCACTGTCAGGAGGTTTGACTTCCACCTTCATCAGCTATAAGCAAGCACCTCTGCTATTTTCTCCTCGGGCTTGGGTGGAGCTCCTCATTAAAAATGTGCAATGTTCTCTCCCTTTCTTCCAGCCTCTGTTTGCAGAAGGAATCCCATTTGAACACTTGCAGGTTAAAATCTTGTCTGTAGTTTGCTGGACCTGCAGGATGGCTGAACTTGTCCTATGCTCTGTTGTGTGTCTGGGTCTAGTTTTTCATGTTGGTGTTGTAAGCAAGGACTGTGTTCTGTGTGCTGAATAATACAGTGGGGATCCCAAGTCTGTGACAACCAGCAGTGACTCATTGCATGGGAGCGTGCTTGGGCAGAGAGAGAGGAAGGGAGGGGAAGGTACACAGAGGTTTTAAGGAGCTCCTTTCCCTCCCTTTAAACACTCTCTTTGATACACCTCAGCACCATCCCTCCAGGGGAATGCTGTGTAAACCTCACAGACCTCTACTTCTCCAGCCTGGCTTTCTGCAGGA
>NW_008675113.1:10893-12722 GCF_000695815.1 Acanthisitta chloris
ATTGCATTACAGTCTGAAACCAAAGCTGTGCTCTCGAGTGGAAAACCCAAGTCAGCCTCAAAGAATTGGGAATTTGGTGGGTAGCCAACTCCTGTGTAGCTCTGCTTTTCATAATGCCCTGCCCTCCCTTTTGCTCTAGGGTTGGTGCTGGGGAGAGTTAGGTCCTTGTTTTCTCCAGGAGTTTTGCTGTTCAGAACAGTCCAGTGTTTTACCATCAGGTGCATCCTCCCTCTGCAGCTATCCCGAAGAGGACAAGCAGCACACGAAGGAGAGAAAAGAGTGTTGTGAAGGACTGTTTATAAATGACTTCAGTGAGGCAGAGTGATGTGTCATCCTGGCAGAGAGCCCATTAAAGAGGAAGCACTACCCTTGAATGCATTCAGCTGGGGTTTCTGAGAACTCCTTTATACCCACTCATTATCCATTTCACATTCTGGAAGTGGATGGTTATGTTTGCCTATGTGACGCAGATCTTAATAGTTTTCTGCAGTACTACATCATTTAGCTCTCAGCTAATACAAACCCAAGCTAGTAATTAACATTAAATGCTGAGAAATGGATCTGATGTGATGAACACTCAGCACATAATGAGAATGCTGTGATTTCTTACTTGGAAGCCATCGTGGTCTTGCAACATAACCAGTTGTTACAGATGCCCAAACAGAGTTGGGGATTAACAAGAGGATCTGGTTTCACTTGCAAACCTAATTGTTGCTAGTCTGGTAGAAGTTGCACTCTCAGGCTCCACTTCGACGGGTAACAACTCTGGCATCTATTGTCATTTCATAATGGTGTGGTGCTATTTATGCCACAGAAATCCCAGCTGAGCCATGAATTACATGTAGATCAGGAAAATGCAGCTGTGCTGAGGGATGAGGCTTGCAGTTGACTGCTCTGCAAGGCAAACTTGTGCACTCTAGAGTGGGACAATGGAAGTCAACCGTGATAATTATTAACAAAATGATTAAAGGGCCAGCAGAACCAGAACCTGAGAGTGCCAGACACAGCAAAAACAGCAGCTGGTTTTTGCTGGGCAGATAAGCAGTCAGACAAAAATAAAAAAGCCTTAGCAATGGGTAGGCTGGAGACCTCCTTGACAGGGTGTCAGGAGGAGGTAAATGTGCTGCAGCCCTTCTGTCTGCTGATACTGTCCAGAAACTTGGCATGGTACTGACTGTGAGGGCTCCTTGGGGGCTCATAGATTCCTCAGGGTTGAGGATGAGGGTACCAAGCATCCTGGGATGAGTCTTGAATACAAGTGTGTATTCCCTGCGTCCTGGTTTTTCAGAATGAGCTGCAGAGGGGAGAGGCACCAGTTTCTTGCCCCATGCAGTGCTGCTGCAGAGCCCCAGCCTCTCCACACTGGGGGGTCTAGGGCACTTAAAAGCCACCCAGGGAAGACTTGTGATAGAGAAATGCAGAGAGAAGCTGTCCCTCACTGTGGGAGGGTGACCTTCCCCCCCTACAGAGCCTTCACCTTTCCCCATTTATCTGCTGCTTTTCTCTGTCAGTGGGGAAAATCCCACTGGGGCAGTGGTGATGTCTCAGAGCTGTGGGGAGGAGAGGACCTTCCCCCCACCCTGTGTGTCTCCAGCCTGGATGCTCAGTGCTTGTGGCAGGGGAGGAGAGAGGGCACAAAGCAGTGTTTGAAAAGAAAAGAAGAGCAGGGTGGCCCCAGTTGCCAAAGGGTCTTCGTCTAGCTCTGAATCCAGGCAGAAATAGGATGCTATGTTCAAGCACAGCAGATAATGTGATGGCAGCAAATAACAAGACTACCTACCTGCTTCTTGTGTGAGTTGTGTCTTGTGTGCAGTTCTGGTGCCCTCAAC
>NW_008675114.1:0-9846 GCF_000695815.1 Acanthisitta chloris
AATTATATATTATATATATATCCATCTAGATCTATAATTATTATTATTCTGCCTTTGTCCAGAAGATTCCCTAAGTCTCTTTATGTGTATTACTAATTGTGCAATATGGACAAGTAGCACACTCTGCTGTACAAGGGAGTGGATGATTCACTGGAAAAGGTCTCACTGTTGAGTGAAGGAAGTAAATTCCTGAGGTGCATTGGTGTGTGGGTTGATCTGGCAGAGTTCACCTGTAGGATAGCTGTGAGAGCTGTGCTGCCATCGGATTGATTCGTTGCTCAAACTGCCAGTTGCCGTGTTCTGACTCAATGAAGAGCTGTGCAAAGTGATCAGCTCTCAGCTCTCCCAGGCATTGGGTGTAATTTTGGAAAAAACAACATAGTTGGAGTAAGTTTTCCCTCAGCCCCAGTTCCTTAGGAATCACTGTCTTAAATTCTGCTCTGAGTTTATGTTCAAGTAAAGCCAAGGGCAAGTTCATGGATTGCACTGAAGCAAGCTGTCAGGGTTATTTAGTAACCAAAGATTCTTTTGAAGGCACCAAAATTGCAGCAACACTGGCCTTGCACTGTGCCAGCACAGCCACAGACAATGCCCATCTGGGTTGCCATCAAGAGGTACAACTGGACATGTATCTTACTCGTTATATTTGAAATAGTGCACTGTAGCACAAAGCAGTTCTCCTGATTCCTAGCTCATCTCATGCTGACTAGGAGAGCAGTGAAAACATCTGTCCTAGTGCTACTCCAGTTTCTAAAGTGCTGCATGTGCCAGTTGTATTCACTGAGCATGATGGAGAGCACAGAGAGAAGCAATGTGTTACTTTCACTCTGGTTCTTCTCAATCTCCCATTAAGTCCTGCCGTTTATTACCGCAGTCCAACCACAGTGTCAAGTTTAAAATTGCTGTGCAAATAAAACTTCAGCACAGCTTTGCCTGGATCACTGGTGTCAGCTGAATAATAAGTGTTGGTAGCATGCAGTGATGGAACTGTTGCACATCAACTGAACCTAAAGGACCTTGCTCCTCATCATTCTCTTGCTTTTGTATTTCCTATGCCCTAAATTCTGTTAAGGTTGTAAGTCAAGTAAAGTTTGTTATTTCAGTTTTTTTTGGTAATCAATAGAACTCTTCAAATTTGGGCATCAGTTTCTGTAATTCATGTAGGCAATAAATCAGTGCTTTGCCAAAAAATACACTCATGGTATCCTCCTGAGTGGATTCAGTTAACTAAAGTGACATAAGGGAACAGTCCCAGTAATTTCTTGTATTTTATACAGTTTCTGTAAAACTGAAGCCTGATGGTCTTCTTAATGTATCCTGGTAGAGCAATGTACCTTCATAAAAAGTTGACTTCTTTACACTATTGCACTGTGGTTTATATAATCCTTCCTGGAACGCATGAGAGAAACTCTGGAATACATAGAAGCCAAAGATCTTTCACATCCTGTTCTTTTTAGAAGGAAGGATGAAGGCTTTAGAAAAAAACAAAAAACCTCCACTTTGCAAAACAAAGGATGCCATAACTTTTGGGGGTCATAAAATGGTTTCAGAGGAAACTGTACCCTGAGGGCAAGGTTATTGAAAAGGAGTTTGATCAAGGTAGACAAAATGGGTCTACAGGTAGATAAAGACCACATGATTTGGAGACTCTCAATAATTTCAGAACAATTAATCATAAATTTGAAGCTGCAGAAATAGTCCAGAGCACTCTGCCACAAAATACTAAGTGGAGAGGGAGGAAGCTGAAGTAGAAAGCATAATTAGATCTCTACTAGAGCTAATTTAAGACTGATTATTTAGCTGTATAGACAGATGAGATCACTGAACCTTCATGAATTTGAGGCCACCTAAGAATTCCATTCTTTTTCTTCGGTGTTTTTGTGCAAAATTTCTCAGTCAAAATGTCCTGATTTCTACCCCGACCATTTATTCCCTTAAAATTTCCTACATATGTTGATGCTGAGAGCATCACCAGCAATGCAGGAATGGCTGGTAGCAAAAGGGAAGACTCATAGAAAGGGAAATGTTTTCTTCATACCATTGCTCATTGCCTCAAAATTAAAACTTACATGCATGTAATATTTTAATTCTCAAATTTAAAGGGAAAATTTTAATGGGTTTTAAGTTGATTTTAAAGGGTTCAGGTTTTTGAGTCACTGTAATCCCCAGTTATTCTCTGGGGAAACTGCTTTTCCTTGGCAAATTAAGGGCTGTCTGGAAGATCCAAAGCTTATGACACACACTCCAATGTTTACCTTCTTATGGCAGTCATTGCTGATTCCTGTAATTGTTACTTTTTGGAGACTAAGCAAAGAGACCTGAAATTTTGCTTTAGAAAGGTAAGATTTAAGAATATGGAAATTCTGCAAGATATCCATGAGTAAAATTTCAAGAAAAGATGCTGTTTTCCCATGAGAGTTACTGCAGAAGACAGATGACTAGGCAGTCACCTCATCAAAGTAGCACAAATTGTTCCTAAACAGAGACCATTTCTCTGCCCAGTATAATATTCAATGAAGCTCAGGAATGTAAAAGCAGCTGACACTCCTGCAGTCATTTCAGTCTGTTTAGAATTTAGACTGATTTTGCCCATTCAGATCTCTTAAATGTGTATTAGTTTAATTTTTAATCCCACAGCCCTTTGCAATAGATGTGGGCTGAGACACCTGTACAGTTAGTATCACAGCACACACAGGGACAGGCAAGAGGAGACAAGGAAAAGCCAGTTACAGTTACAGTTCTCCAGGATCTAGAAGCAGACAAACCAGTTATTTAAACAGGTAATTGCCAAATAATGTACAAAGAGCAGGGAATTGCTACAGCCACAAGCAGTTTAGGCCTTAGTTCTGAAAAATCCCCTCATCTCCACATTGTGCCTGTTTACATTCATCCCTGGGTTGGTACCACAGCTAATTGCACCAAATGTCTTATTTCTTATCATCCACCAGCTTTCCCTAGAGCTTTGTCAGCCAAATGTCAACTGCATCTCATCTAGCTGAGATCAAGGTACTCCATGAACAAGCTCCTAATACAAAGTTCTTGTACTGATTTTTCTGAGGATTGTATTCACTGTGCTCCCAAATAAAAAAATAAATTTACTTTGCTGGTCTTTGCACCCCCTCTTAGTGCTTGTTTTTCACCAGCACTCATGCAACTGAATTTTACATCTGGGAATTCAAAATATGTGAGAAGAGCTGGAACATCATTCTTACACTGTCTCTGCTTAAGCACCAGCATAGAAGCAGTTTAAATGAGCCAGACAAGAATCAAAACACAAGTTTCAAACCAAGTTTCATGTCCAGACATGTAAGTGTTCCATGAATAGGAAAAATTTAAAACACAATGCTCAGACGGTAAATCTTGCTGCTGTGGTTACAGTTTTCTAAGAAGGGTGTTTTAGGGACACAAAAAAAACCCCAACAACAACAACAACAACAACAACAAAAAAAAAAAAACACCAAAAAGAAAAGGTAGGAGAGAAATAAAAAAGAAAAAATATTTACTGTTACGTAAAATTTCCCAGTCATTCTTTTCTGCTATTACTCCTGCAAGATTTCACTGGTGTTGGCTTCATTAGGAAAGCAGGTAATGTGGGACTCTGGTACTCAATCAATTAGAAAATGGGGAAAACAACACAACTAACCTGGAGTCCTGAGGTTAGCTATATGGCACAGACTGAGTTCTAATAAGTGCTTTTGTTAAGAAACCCTCCAGCTTTTAGGATGATTAGCAGGGAAGAAATAGCAAGACATTGTTTTCTCCTCATACTCAGTGGAGACAAAATCGAGTTTTAAAAATTGAACTGGGAATAACTTGATTTTGTTCATTCTTTGGCGGATTCAACAGATACCTTTGTCTTGAAAAGCTGCAAATATCCACAACTCCTGGGAATGCATCAGCCCGTGGCTATCAGACAGCTTGGGCCAGTGCAGCCACTGCCCCTGACCACCTGGAGCCTCCCAGTGATGAGTAGAGCCCACACTTCCTGGGGACCTGCAAGGTTAGGCAGTGGCTAAACAACAGATCACACAAACATATACGTATAGGGTTAAATCCCTTAGGCTACAGCCTCTTTTTACTTTGTGTTTTGTTTGGCATATTTTGTGGTGGTGTTGTTGTCAGGGTAGGGCATGAATGCTTCTATTTGCATACTACCCAAAATAAGGCTCAGGAGCAAGAACACCAACCCCTGTAAAGCTCTCAGTAGAGTTACTGCTCCTCCACTCAGGAAAAAGGAAAACAGACTCATCTCTCCTTCTCTGGAAGCAGACAAAAAGAAAAGTATGGCTTTGCTAGCAGTCAAGAACCAGCACAGCTGCTGCACTTCAGCTCACAGAGCTTGGTAGAGAGGCTTGATTTTGGGGTCTCCTCCTCATTGTGCTGGACTATAGTTGGTACCTAACAATGTTGGTGGTTGTCTCTCAGCAGCTGAGGTGGATTTTGTTCCTTTTCACCAAGCTTGTGTTGCTCTTAAAAAAAATTTACTGAGGTTTCTGAAGAAAGAGTTATTGTTAATTTTGAAATGTATCTAGGACCACAGCATGATGATTGCATGACAGCCTCCCCCAGTCACTGGTCATACTCTGCCTTGCCCTCCCCAGTAACATAACACACTGTGCACAATGAGCTGCTTGCTCCCAAGAAGGTGATTCATCTCTGAAGCATATTTGTAGGAGAAATATGCTTCAAGGGTGTTGCTTTGGCTCTATGTGACCTGCATTGCAAATGAAGTAGAGACCTCAACACTGCAGACATATCCAGGGTGAGGTTCACAAGGCACAGGGTAGCAGTGGAAGAAGGATGTGAGCAGAGCATGAGCAGCTCTGTTGCTTCATGTGAAAATAAACTCTACTAGCAATTAAGGGAAAGGAGTAGGAAATTAATAAGACAGTGAAGATTTTTCAAAGTTGGTCACAAACCATTGGTTTATTCCTTGAAAAGCTCCGTTCACAAGGATTTGTCCCCCTATCTCTTTCAATAATCATCCTTCTTCATGCAAATATAGATGGAGAGGGGGGAACAGTGAAAGGTTAAAATGGAAGCAGGCTATTTTTCATCGACATGGTAATTTTGCTGCTTGGCTCAATGCCAAATGCTTACTGCAGGCACTAGCTACCATTCCAACATGAGTGAAAGGATCTTTAATAAGAGCGTAAATAAAAGCCAGGCTGAGAAATGAGTTTTCCATCCCAGCAATCACTGGCCTAACCTCGGCTGTAAATAGTCTCTCAGAGCAGCACAGATGGAGTACCAGCACCTGGGGATCAAGGCAATCTCTGCACAGTGCAATTTAAACAGCTGGGTACCACTGAAACACGAATTAGCAGGATAGATGGAGGGATTCCATTTTGTGTGCTAGGTAAAAACAATTCAGTCCTTTTTCCCCTTTTAAAAAAAAAAGTGATGTGTTGGGGAGAACTTTTGACATGATCTTGTGGGAGGTGCTCTTTGCTGCAGCTTTTAGATTAATTTAACCATGAGAATTTCCCACAAGGCACTGTAAAAACAGAGCCCTAATTTATGATCATTGATTTAACAGCTTGAAAGTGATTTATCTGACCTCAGTAAAGATAGTGAGGACACCAGAAGAATGATCAGTCATTCTGGGCTTTGTGTGGCTGTGATTGGCCTTATTAATTTAGAGCAGAAGGTCTGTTTCAATGTCTTACTGAGACAGTCAAAGGCAGTTGGCAACTGAGCCATTTGAAATACTTTTTTTTTTTTACAGCATTACTAATGCTGCTAAGAACTAAGAATTTATTCCACATGAAAAAGATTCTCATCAGTTAAGAAATGGTAAGGCTTCATTTAGAACTGTACAGAAACAGACACCTGGTCTTGGATTTGCAAGTTGTTTTTTTCTTAAGTAATTTTTTTTTTCACCCTTGTTGGGAATCTAAAGCACACTGTGAAATGGAATTGTTAAGCATTACAGTAAATGAGAAATAGCTTTGCAAGAGATAAAAGAGGTTGGCACAGAGGATTGCTGGCTTTTGCTCTTTTTAAGGCAAGATTTCAGAAACACCTAAATGCTTCACATATTTCACTATTTTTGTTGTTCAGTTCTCTTTATGGGAGTTACAGGGCATATCTATTGACAAGTAAATATATCTAGGTTGTATTTCAGAGGAATATGCTTTTGGTTAAAATGGGTGCAGCATCCAGTATTGAAATGTCAAAACTGAGTGATACAATTTCTTCACACAAATAAGGAGAAAGGATGAAAGGCAAAGGGAAAGGTGAGCATCTCTCTCTCCAGAAAGAACAACTGTTTTTAAGAGGAGCATGAAATGAAATTCAAGTGCTTTAAAAGTTTACCTGAACCAGAAAATCTGAGTACAGAATAAAGAGTGTTTGCACCAGTGTGTGCACATGTACAGAAATCACACAGGAGGTGACAAAACTGTTCCTTGTACTAGGAGCACTATCCAGGAAAATGGGCTGGAAAAACAGCTGAGTACCAATTTATCTTGCCACCTGGACTGATGTGTGGTTGGGTTAAATGTCACTGATTTGGATGGTTCTTCATTTCATTCACTGCTGGATTATGCCCAGCTTTAAAGCCTACCTACAAGGTAATTGTCTTTTCAAGGTGGGAGACAGAAATGCTGCAGGTTAGGATTTCATTCATGGGGGATGAATTCCTACAGTCCTGATCAATCATTGTCCTGATGGAATGCTATCTGACCTGAAACTGAGATAGTCCACTCAATCTCCATACAACAGGGGGAAAAAGCAGAAAACAATATTTCAGCCCTCCAAAATATTAAATAATAACAGTTATTTTAATAAGTTATTTAAAAGACTAGGACAATAGAATAAATTATTATATAGGTAAAGCTCCCACAAAAATCTCATACATGTTGTCAAGAGATTGAAGAATAAGTGCAGAAACATCTGGCAATCTCACTAAAAGGTTTGAGGGACTAATGGCACCTATAAAACCAACCCCAAAACCCTGTACAAATAAAACAAAGCTGAATCTCATGCTATGGGCCTGAAGAATACAGAAAGCTCTATATCAGCCTCTGCATCTTCTTGCCATCATCTTGTGTTGCCTCCAATCTCTTGCTGTTCCCTATAGCAGACTACAGAGATATTAGGAGAATTTTATAATTTATATGCAATATTATTTTGCCTAAATTCATATTTATGGGCAAAAAATTAATCAATAAAGTGAGCAGCATGCTAAAATGTTTCTACACACTGTTTTTACCCATGGCAAAAATCTCCTAAATAAAAAAAATAAACCTTCTTCAGAGTACTGACCTGCATACCACAAAATCTTTGTTCCTCCCAAAATACTGCTAGATATTTCTTCTCACTTAAAGCCCATTCTGAATGGGTTCAGATCTAAGTCTGGAAAATTACAAATAAGCATCCTCAACAGCACAGATGCCACAAACACTTTGGAAGGAATTGACTGCTGCTCAGCAAATGGTTTGCCTTTTGTTTCTCCCTATCCCTTAATTTACCACTGACTTCATTCTAACACTTGATACAATGGCATACACAGATGGAATGAGTCTCACAGGTTAGTTTAAAAGCACAACTATTTTTCATTTGGCATCACAGAAACAACAACCTAAAAGATAACCTCTGTTAGGGGCTATATTCCACATGACATCCTGGAATATTGTTCATCTCAGACTTCTCCTGTTTAATATTCCTGAGGAAGGCTTAATTGGGGCAGGGTCTAAACTATGATGTGATTAGTCCTGAACTGCTGGTGCTTTAGTAGTAAACAGAGTATACAGATTCACATTTGGCCTTTTTTTTTTGTTTTGTTGTTAAGAAAAAAAAACCCTTCTGTTTCCATATTTGCAAAATTATTCCTGCTTTAGAAAGAGACAATTTGAGATGACTGAACCTTTGGAAAAAATGTTAATAACTGACAAGCCCGATGAGGAGATCTTTTACACATCCTCCTCCTCCTTTTCTTTGAACTTCTAAGAACCATTTGCATTGAAAGGTGTCTTTAGTTACTGCAAGGGCAATCTGCAGACAGATATGCTCAAGTGCCAGTGTGTTTACCATTAAGACACAGAATGAGACATTCCCTTCCTTTGATGCTACTCAACTTTCCTAGCTCTGGATCAACCCAGGTGTGCCTGGTCCCAGCAACTAAGGCCAGAAGCAGATGTCTCTTGGAAAACACGAGAAGAAAATCACTGACTGCCCAAAGCTGCAATTAAAGTCACTCTTAGTTGTATCACCAAAATTGGGAAGAAAACTCCTTAACACAAATGTAGTATTAAGAAGTAGCATTCCTTTATTGCGGCACTGGATGCACGAGGGATCGCTCCACTTAACATGCATCCCAACCATCATACAAAACACAATAAAAACTGGTGTTCCAAGTCTCTCAAACATACCCACAGCTTAAGAAAGGACACTGCTTGGGGGTTTGCTGGACTTGGATTACATGCCACGATGTGGAAAAGCTCAGTCCTGCCTGAGGAGTGCACAGCACAAACAGAACAGGCTTCATGAGCACCTCTCTGCAATCCTCTAGTCAAAACACTACACATCTCACTGCACAGCATTCTGTCCACAGAAATGTGTAAAGGGCATGTGAGAGTTAAAATCCTGAGCCAAAAGCACTGCATGCTGAGGACTACAGGCACAGGGAAGCATTTGGAGTGAGGAAGTGTTGTGTGTGCTCAGGGATACTCATCCCTGTGGGCACAGAGTCCTGGTATGAGCCCTCCCAGCCTGGTGGTGGCACAGGCAAATGCCACTGTGAGTGACCAGCCACCACAGTGAGGGACAAAGCACCAGCAGCAGAGGAACCACAGAAACTCAAATTTGCCTGCGATGTCAGGTCTTTAGTACAAAGCTCTAGAGTTAACTCTGGCAGCTGAAGTGGATACTGTGCTCGTATTCACTTCAGTGCTAAGAAAATTGCTAAAAAGAAGCTTATGGAACTGAATTAAGATACAGGTGGGGTTTTGTTTATTTACCTTTGCATTAGTTTTAACATGACTTGAGATCTCCTGGAGAAAGGATAACATCCAGTA
Source organism: Acanthisitta chloris (assembly GCF_000695815.1). Taxonomy (NCBI): domain Eukaryota; kingdom Metazoa; phylum Chordata; class Aves; order Passeriformes; family Acanthisittidae; genus Acanthisitta; species Acanthisitta chloris. Next base: position 9,021 of record NW_008675114.1, read on the forward strand.
ACTTACCTGGCCTGATTTGGTCCTCAATGATAAGAGCTGTTAATAATCCAACAGGTGTACAGCGTGTTGCTTACAAATGCAGAGGTAAGAGAAAATCTCCGAGTTGAGTTTTGAAGCTGCAGGACCATAATAAGGAAAGTGCTCAGCGAGGCTCGGTTTGCCCTCAGGACGCAGCACGGTCAGCGTTGTTTCGCCCGATGCCGGTGATCTGTCCGGAGCCTCTCTCGGCTCACCGGGGCGGGATGTGCTCCCTGTGGGGGTTTAACGGGCGGGGAGAGCTGCTCGGAGCTACTGGGAGCTGAGCTCGCTGCCCGAGGAGGATCTCACAGCTGAGCGGGGCGGGAAAGCTGGAGAGACCTTCAAACCACCCCGGGGAGCGCTGGGACAGGAGCGTTAGTGAGGGCAGTGAGCACAGGAAGGGCACAGACACCCCCTGCTTCTTGTTTGCTTTGTCTTTGCTTTGGGTTTTTTCCCCACAACACAGCTAGACCCAGCGATGGTTTCAAAGCGAGTGAAAACTGTTGCTGCTGCTCTCAGGAGGAATGTTGTAAGCCAGACAGGACCCTCCGTGCAGGACAGAGCTGTGCAGGTCACTGAGCACAGAGCCTCGGCCTGGTGTTAGTGTCAGGGCACAGTGAGAGTCACACCTGTGTGGTGTGAGCAGGGGAATGGTTTGCTCTGCCTGGGCAGAGCTCAAGGAAGAAGTAGAGAGGCTGAGAAGCATTAGGGACAGTGAAAGGGAAATAGACTGTCAGAGTCGCACCCTTCCCATCCCAAAAGAAATTCAGCAAGAGACTGAAGCCCATAAGCTGGCAGGGCTGATCAG
>NW_008675115.1:0-3767 GCF_000695815.1 Acanthisitta chloris
ACCATGGTAGGGTTGCACTCAATGATCTTGGGAGTCTCTTGCAACCTGGTTGATTCTATGATTCTGAGCAGGAGACTGAAACAATGCTTCACCAGCAATGGTGAAATACCTTTATAGTTATACGTCCAAACTACTCAGTAATACTTCCTTCCCTACCGCAAGTAATGCCTAATTAAAAGATAACAATTGATATTTGTTTTCAGATGCCTGAATCTCAAACTGATATTGTGCTATACTCTCTGCTAGTGCAGCAAGCACAGCTCTCTTCAAAGAGTGAGGAGTTAAGAAGGCAATAATGATTCCCTTGAAGTCCTCTGTGAGCACTCCATTATCCGCTGAGAAGTCATCAGTCTGAGTGGCAAGGAGATATAAGCAGTAAGGTGCTGGTCTTCAGCTTTTCAATAAAGTTGCCCGACTTATAATCATACTAGAATTCCTGCAGCAGTGAAATGATAAACTGTATTACAAGGATACAGAAAGCACTAACTTATTCATAATGGTCTATTTTGTGCCTGCAGAACTTTGGCTATCCTTTACTATGATTTTATTTCAGATGGAGGAAAGCAAAGGTCAGCATCATAGGCAAATCTGTTTGCTCATTCCTTACTGTCCAAGCAAGGCACTATATGGAATATATTGAAGTCATTTGGAGATGAAATACGGCACTTCAAAAGGCTCCTCTAGTATTGAATCAACAATAAAGCACCCACAGCTTCCTGAATCAGTCTAGAGATGTTGATCAGTTTAGTGCTGGAGAATTGCATTAAAGGTCAAAGCCAATAGCAATTAAGGGCTGCATGACAGGAAATTGAAGACTCAATTGGGAAGCATAGTGTAAATGAGCCTAATCTTTTCTGCAGGCTGTCTTCCTTTTCTTCCTTCTCTAGACTCAGCTAAACAGTTCTAAGATGACTGTTTAACATTTTACAGCAGTAGCTACCATGCTCAGAAGAGGCAAGCTTCATCCTGACACCTCTCTGTTCTTGTCTGAGGAAAAGCAATACTGCAATTTTGATATATTTCACTCTTTCTTTCCTGCTATTTTTGCCTTCTTCCTCTTTCCTTGTGAAAGGCTTTGGAAAATGCTGGTAGACTGGAGGTTTAGATTCATTTTGTGCTATCTTCAGCTTCTGCATTCTTGTGTTTTTGTATGTCCAAGCAGCCAAGAAATAACTCATAGCCCTTTAAAGCTAAAATCAATGACTCACTTTCTGCTGAGTCTCATGAGTGTAGGTGAGCAAATACAAATTTGACTGCAGGAGATAAAGAATCAGAGATTAGCTGATGCTGGAAGAGGTTTGTGAAGACCACCAAGTCCAGCCCCCTTGCTTACCACAAGATTAAGTAGAGCAGGTTGCTCAGGTCTGTGTCTTGTTGGGACTGGACTGTCTGCAAGAACTGAGACACTTTCACCCCCTCATGACAACCTGTTACAGTGTTCAACCACCCTCATAGTTTTCTCTTATGTTTAAACAGGATTACTGGTATTTCTCCTTGGGCCTCTTGCCTCCTGCTTCTGTCAATAGGCACCACTGAGGTGAGAATGACCCTTTCGGTCTCACTGAGCCCAGGGATATAGAGAATTGCTAGATCAAACCATTTGGTTAGGACTCTCTAACTTCTGCAGTTCACATTTTCAAGCTTTCCATTGTAAGCACAAAGACCAAGAGACTTTTGCTGCTGGGAGTCAAGACTCTTATCTAATATTATGACTTCAAAACTAATTACATAATAAAACAAACCCACAAAATGTTATGAGAACTGCAGGAAAAGACTGTTATGCTTTCTAGGCCATCTGCCATATTTAATGCTTCCATGACAGAGAAGTATGAACCAAACATTCCTTGAGGTAAGCCCACATCCTGTATGCTCTATTGTCCTTACTAAAGTCTGGAAAGAGCTTATGCACCTACAGAGAATCAGAATTGTCTTTTTCAAGATTACCTTACATGCCAGTATGCATCCTAAAAATGTGGGAATAAAAAGTTACAGTTGTTGACCAGCAGAGTGTTTAATCTGTCTTTTTGCTTATACTTATTTGCACATTGTAACTAAACTTGCAAACCTTGATTTGCAAAAGGAGAGGAATATTCTTACATCTGGTTTTCCTCCAGACTACCAAGACTATCTATAAATTTCCCTGAAGGAGACATAATGAGATTGTGCCTCCATGGCCAAAAGAGCCATTGAGGTGGCATGGACTGAAAAGGCAAAATATACTGAACAAAGATGCTGAATTTCTAAAGACCTTGGGTCACAGCTTAGGGAATATTCATGCCTGCTATAAGAAATACGTCATATTGACTATTTGGTGTCAAAGGAACTCACATTAGAGACCCTTGCCTTCCTCTCTTTAGATGTTTGTTGAGGTGAGCTCTTGCCCTCCAACACATGGTCACCATTCTTACATCTACATCTGTAAGATTTTTTTTAACTTTCATGTGAGAAACTCAATCCAAACTGGACAGTTTGGATTTTTTGAAAGCATAAAACCTGTAAATCATAGTTCCATCACAGTTTCTGGAGTAAAAGAGTTGATGAGTATCATGGTCTGCAGAAGGAGGGTTGTTTTCTGACATGATTGTTTTGCACACTGCAAGTCACAGAAATAAATACAGATTTGCTGAAACCCATAATCAGCTAGAAATAAAGTCATATTTCCCCAGTATAATATCAGGAAAAGGATGAAGACCAAACAAACAAATTGCAATAATTCAACAATGGTACAGTCCTGAACCAACATCCCTCAGATAAAATAACAGAATCTCCATCGATCATAAGATGCACCAAATATAAGTCACCCTTACAATATGACTTGACAGGATCTATGTTTCCTGGTCTGGAAATAAATGTCTGTGCTTCCTCTTGACATTTAGAGGGGTTTCCATAAATGTGATAGTTTCGTTTTCTGAAAGACAACCATTATTCACTGGCAAAGCTCTGTTCAGCTGACATTACCTCATAATTCTCTGCACAATTTTTGCTGCTTGATATGTCTTGAAAAACAGTAAATGTAAAGTTTCTGTCAACTTGCCACCTAAAATGAATCCCTCAGTGCAGTGATATGCATAGCTGAGTATGCTGCCTCTGTCTCAGATTTGCAATACATGATTGAAAATGACTAATTCTTAGGCTCTGTGTACCCAAATGAGTTTAGAAATCAGATCGGACTGATTTGTATTTGCAAAGATTGTGTATTTGAATTACTGCATTCAAGAACAAAGAGTTATCACCTTGGGACACAAAGTGTGAGCATTCATTAGCCTCTTCAGACTTTGTTACATACTGTTCTGTTTGTTTGGATGCCAAAACATAGAATCATAGAATCATAGAATTTAGGAGCTGGAATGGACCTTACAAATCAAGTCCCAACCCCCTGCCCTGGACAGGGACAACACCTCACTAGATCAGGTTGCTAAAGGCCTCATCCAGCCTGGCCTTGAACACGGCCAGGGTCAGAGCAGCTACCTCATCCCTGGACAACCTGTGCCAGTGTCTCACCACCTTACAGGAAAAAACTTTAATATCTGACCTAAACTTCCCTCCTTCAGTCTGAATCCATTACCCCTTGTCCTATCACTGCAGTTGCTAACAAAGAGTCCCTCCCTTGTAGGCCCTTCAGATTGTGAAAAGTTGCTTTGAGATCTCCACGCAGTCTTCTCCAGGCTCAACAGCCCCAACTCCCTCAGCCTGTCTGCATAGGGGAGATGCTCCAGTCCACTTAGCAACTTCGTGGCCATCTCTGGACTTGCCCCAACAGTTCCACA
>NW_008675116.1:0-1376 GCF_000695815.1 Acanthisitta chloris
AGAAAGAGAGAGAGAAAGCGAGAAAGCAAGGGAGGGAGGGAGGCAGGGACTGACGGAGAAAGGGGTGCAGGGGCTCCCTTCTCCTTCTAGGGAAAGGAAGCTCTGGAGTCATGTCAGGTGTGTTCAGTGGGTGTATTTGGTGTTTGAAGACATAGAAGCATCTGCAGCTGTGGAGAAGATGCCTTCATATTCAGGTTTGTTCAAGCTAATAGCTTTGTGTTGGTCATTCAGGGATGGTAAGGTGCTTTAATAATTTGCCTTTTTGTTTTCCATTAGGAGTGTTCTGTTTTCCTGGAGTTCCTGACTTTCTCAAAGATGTAAGCTTGCCTTTTTGCAGCAGTTCACACATGCAGCAAGTAAATCAGTGGTGTCAGTGTTGGCTGAGGATGGCTGCAGAGTTTGTGGCCATTTGAGAGCTCAGGTGCCAGATCAAAGCTGAGGAGGGTCTGGGATAAGGGTGCGAGGTCAGGGGCATGATGTTAGCATGGGGGAGAGGGTTATCCTGGAACAGTTCACTTTGGGCAGGTAAAGGGAGCAGGCACCTTTTCTGCACCAGACAGGCTGCAGCTGGCAGAGCAGTTCCAGCCTGTGTGTGTGCAGGAGAAGAGCTGCTGTTGGGCTGATATGCTGCTAATCAGCTGCAGTGATTGTTTGTTTTTTGTTCTTAGTTGCAGAGAGCTACAAAGGAGCTGGTGATGGCAGGAAACTCTGAGCTAGCCAAGGCAGCCTTCCTTTGTGGTGAAAATGGATTCAGTTCACCAGCTCTCTGAAAGATAAGGCGAGGGAGCTGGACCAGAGAGGGCATGAGAGCAGGGTACCAGCTTGGGAATTGCTGGGAGGCTGTTTGAAGATAGCATAGGGTTAAGAGGTGTTGGGTAAGGGGCTGATTAGGGGATCAGCACTGGCAGTTTGTGTGCAGCTACGGGTGCAGGGTTTAGTTGGTGTGCCTTGTTTGTCTTTGCCTTTTCCTTTTTCTCTTTGCCTCTCTTGTCTCTTTGGTGACAATCACACCCACGTACAATTGAAGAATCCCCCAAAACCCACCCAAAAAGCCCTAAAAGACTCCACAAAAGCTAACAACCACACAGCAAATATAGGAGTAAACTTGGCACAGTTTTAAAAAACTCAACCACAAGCACACTCCTCTTAACCCAGACCAAGCTCATTTCTCCTGCACTCCCAGGTCCAGGCACCTATTTTGAGCACATACAGCCATAGCAAGGTCCAGTTTAATACATGCACACCACTGTCCACCATGCTAAGCAGTGAAATGCAGAACTGACATGGTTTTCCTTGACCTCAAACCAAAAGCCATCCAGGGTAGTGATGCCGAGAAAAGCTGGAAAAGGACTACTCCCAGACTTGTCTCTCTGAGT
>NW_008675117.1:0-1181 GCF_000695815.1 Acanthisitta chloris
GCTTTTGGAGGTCCTTCGTTTGTACGGAAAATTCCTAATAGCTTTGTCACCTACATTTTTAACTATGTGCCGTGTACTCTCTGCCAACCATCCCTGCACGTGGCCTCTGCCAGAGTTACTGCTGACGCTCCACGGGTACCACAGGTGCGTGCCCACGTCGGTGCTGTCGCATCCTTGAGACCTGAGTTGAGTTCCTCGTCCTCTTCAATAGCTCCCTGCTTACAGTTGACTCCACCATGGGTTTCTGTATCGTTTCATGGCAGTATGTGCTTAATCATGCTGGTTCCTCTGCTCACACTTTCCCCAAGGCCAATGGCTGCCACAGTTCAACTGTAAACCTCAAACTCCAAAGCACAACAATGCAAAAAATGAGTTAAAACTCCAAGGAATTCTAAATCAGCTAGAAATGTGACTTCACTCAGGACCGAGACATGATAAGTCTGGAAACAGAACATATTTATAACGAGTGATATTTGATGTAGGAGTCGTCATGTGCTCTTTTTTAGCTAACGGACACTGACCATGCAAAAGAGGTGTAATATCCAATAGCACTTGCCAAGAGAATATTTGTTTATTGCAAGGTATCTATTTTAAGACAGTTGTACATATATTCTCCATATGAAGAACATTATCTCTCCTGTGAAGTGACAAGTTTCCTGGTGTGATTGCCAATAGAGTTCTTAGTCTAGTTACATGGTGGGCACTCAGCTGATTTGTGACATTGGGTATTATAGTCTGCATAGCTCTTTATCAGTACTTCCCTGAAATTGGTTTAAAGCTAAGTATGACCCAAAATTGATGCAATATTTATAATATTTAACATTTTAAATACACTTGCCAATTGTAGCATAGTACAAGCTACACAATTTGTCATGAATATTTTAAAATAATTAAATTGGTGAATAAGGAAGTATCTACAGCAAATGGAATAAAAAAGAAAAAGACTGTAAAATGAGGAGAAGAGACAAGGAGCATTGGAACGAAGGGACAACAGTTCGAGGGACAGACATATGTTTACAAGCAATGATTTAACAGACTTCTTGAAAGCAATCAGAAAAATAACCCTTCTGTGAGAGGCATTTAACTATTTGCTTCAACTTCTAGTCATCTTTTTGGATAGGTGTTCACTGAGTCTGATGAGAAGCAAGCAATATTTCATGCAGGATTCCATCTCGGTTTCT
>NW_008675117.1:1221-1791 GCF_000695815.1 Acanthisitta chloris
TAATTCTCTCCAACCCTGAGATTTTTCCTTCTGCCCTTTTCTGAGACTACAGAATTTCTCATTCTGGACTAATGCTTTCAACCTGTTACTCTTGCATGTTTTCTGCCCTGTTATCCCTTCTCCAGACAACTTCACATAAGAGAAAGAAGAAAAAAAAATCAGAAAATTATGGAGAACTAACAGATTTAGGAACTCAAGTGGGTTTATGGGAATGTCAGTGTTTTCTTTTGATTTAATTTTTTTTTAAATGATAAAAAAATTGCAGATGCAAAAGTCATACAGAGTGGAGAAAGAGAACTGTGGGAATCTGGTCTGAAACATCTCTAACTCCCTGGGCTTTGTGCCAGTGTGCACATACACAGAAGAAATGATTCACTGGGTGTAGTGTCAGAAAATACCCTGGGGGACAGTAGGGTTCCTGCTTCAGGGATGCTGTGGCTGTAACTGACACAGTCACAATGTCCAAAACATAGCACTGTACCAGCTACTAGGAAGAAAACTAACTCTGTCCCAGCCAAAACCAGGACACATATACAGTTAAAATGTGAAGCAATGGCACAAGTAGAAAGC
>NW_008675117.1:1806-6263 GCF_000695815.1 Acanthisitta chloris
CCTGCTGTGAATACATACTGAGGCCTGCTATTTAAGTGAACAGAATTTATGGCACTGTGTCTTTCCCAGTGGTTTCCTGTTCCAAAGAGGCATAACCTGAGGTTTTGGAGCCTTTTTTGAATGTAATGGGCCTTTTTTTTCGCTAACCCAATCTCAGTGATAAAAAGAAAAACAATACAGCACCACATCAGCTGTTCAGTATCTGCAGATCTGCACAGAAAAGCCTGTACTTTTACTGAAAGGTCAGGAGAAAAACCAAGATGCACAACCAAGAGACACAGACAAGCCTGGATTGATAAACCGAACACAATCAATATCTGGATTCTTTAAAATTTCCATAGACTTCCAGGAAAATAGTAAAAGAAATGTGTGGGTAGCAATTTATATACATGTATAAATGTGTACAGAGAGACAGGGGTTGTGATTAGTGAGGAACTGCGACACAAATTATATGACTTGACATAGAGGAGTTGCTACAAAATGAGGCCCACCTGAAGGCAGTCAGGAAATTCTGCTTTGCTAGGAATGACAGCCTCCTGCCAAAGTTTAGAGATCTAGCAGTTATATAATACACATTTGGTTGTCTCCTCCTCCAGCCAGCAGGGAGAGAAGATATCTCCTGAGGATCATGCATCCCTTTCTGTCACATTCCAGGTGAAACACTGTCCAGATCTGACTATCTGTTAACTATACAGGCAGCTTAATGGTTTGCTTGGACTAGAAATGTTAAGAAGATGAATCACACATTGTGTGGTGGGCCATGTTACAGGTACTGAGTATTAGCAGAGAGATGAACTGAAAGAGAATGATTCTGAATCCCAAGGACTCTGCAGAGTGTCCCAAGCTATTCATGTGCATCCGTTAATTTATTTTTTTGTCAGACAGATTTAGATGGAAGTGTGTGAGTACATTTTTTAAAAATCCTATTCTCTTTTTCTCATTTAGAGATGCAGCCTCTTAACACAGCTAACTATTGGTAATTGAATCCGAAACACTGTTGGGTCTCACAACCTCCATTGCATTATAGTCTTTAAAGTTTTTTGGAATTTCATAAGTTACTCATGAACAAAGTATTTGCTGACATTCCACTGGTGGTATGTCTGTGGGCAGATTCAAGTAACAGAATGAAGAGCAAACTATCTAAAGAAGTCAGCAATTCTATTACATGAAAGTTTTTGGGAAGCTCACATCCAGATTCCTGATCAGTCTTCAAACACAGTTATTTGTCATTGGTGAGCTCATTCACAAAATTATAATTTCATGCTTGGGCTGGGTAAATTTCAAAGCTCATTGGTCATGCTATCCATATTAACTGTTTAAGATCTTATTTATGGAGCAATGTGGCACTTTGAAATTAACTTCTTATGACAATTAGTGCCAGAAAAATATGTCCTCAGTAGTCTGCCTAGAAAGCAGATGATCAGAAGACATAAACATGATTAAAGGTTGTTTGGGGTTTTTTGATTAAAATTTACTTCTGTGTCCAAATAATACCTCAGGATGGAGAAAGCAGAGTTGTAAAATCCAGTTCAAAATGTAGCTGCTAACGGTTATTGTTTGAATTTAGTCAAAAGCATGAGATTGTGGCCCTGAGCTCATAAAAAGCCAAAGGGAGACCATATGGGTTCCAGAAATTAGAACTGAGAAAATAAACAAGTATGAAATCTCCCTTTCCTGTTTCTTAGTTTCCTTCTTGTGCTCCAGAATTTTGTTTTAATGAGAAGAAGAATTACTCATAAAACAGAATTCAATTGCAAGAACGCAACATCTAAGAACAATGTAAAACCCATCTAAGTAACAAATATTGATAAATTTTTAATGAAATCTGTTCAAGGGCTTTACTATGACTACTTGCTGCTTCAGTATGTCAAACTGAAAAAAACCCCATGAATTAAAAATCCCTTCCTGCTACAAAAATTCCCTGAGAAATAGTCCCATGTTTTGGTGTTTGGCAAGTGGTGTACATTCAATATTTCAAAAATCTGCTTTAAGCTACAAAATTGCCTTCATATTGAAAACAGAACCCCATCTCCCTTGCCAAACCATTTCAGAAGAGCATACAGCTGGTTCAGTCACTGATGTAATTATAATCAATCTTTTTTTGTGTGTACAAGGCCTGTAAAGAGAGTGAAAAATTATAGGAATTCTTCAGGGTAAATTGTAGGAAAATTATCATTTTCAGCAAATGTTTATTTGGCATATTTATCTGAAACATTTTTCAATGCTACTTGAGCAACACCTGTAGGGACACTTTTATCTGTGATAAAATACAGTTGAAATCAACGGGCAGTTTCTGTTGGAGGTCTAAACTGGTGCAAGCTTTTAAGTTTAGATTGTACAGATTGATGCTGGCTGAAGGCAAACTAGCAACCATGGCCCCATGGAATATTTTAACATAGTATTATATATGCCCCCAAAAGCCTCTTACAAAACTCCACAGGATCTGTTTGAGATTTCGAAAATAAATAATTTTTTTTCATGGTTATCACCAGAATGCATTACAAAAGCCTATGCCTGTCAAGTTTATTACAGTTTTCAGAAAGGTTGAGTCAGTAACACCAATTGTACTGATGCTTTGACAAAAAGAAGACTCTGAAAAGCTACTTATTAGCAACAAACCTTTGGTAGCATTGGTGGAATGAATAAGGAACAAAGAGAAGATGACATTTTCCAGACCAATAACTCTTGGGTGTTGCAATATTTTTTGAAAATAGCTGATGGCTTTTTTAACAGTTTTCCAGCTATGGAAGTGTTTTCACAGTGTGTTAAATCAATTATTCACCAAATATTTCTTTTATTATACATCTAGGTGTAGCAAGTGTAAGTTCTCTTACCTGCCTCTAAAACTTCTCTGAGATAAGAATGACTAAAGAAAAAGACAACCACCCAAGACTAAAGACAAATTTGTCTGGTGGTCAAAATATGAGCAAAAACCTTAGACAAGCATTTCACACTTGCAGCCCTGAGTTCAAAATCCACTACCGCTGTTCCTGTGAGGTACCTCAGTTCACACTCTGTTGCTTTGTCTGGGTGACTAACAGAAAAAGCAATATCTCTTTGGGCATTATTTCCCTCCTCCCCTTTCTGAATCATTATTACTGTTTGGCCTCTGCAATGTATCAGCAAGATGTGCCGAGCAGAAGAAATGGTAGAAGAAATTATTCTGTGCAAGGCTTGTTTGCCGCAATTTTTCCAGTGAAATATTTAAAATTGTCATGGAGCTACCAATGTGATGAGAACAGGGCAGAATTCAATCTCGTAAAAATCCGCTTCGGCACTGTCAGTTTTGCTAATGATTCACCAAGTGAAGATGTCATCGTCTCTGCATGGCTCAGTTACAGATTAGTTTTTCCTTGTGAGCTAATAGTAGCAGGACTAAGTAGAGAGGGGAAATTGAACAAGAACTTGCTTATTTAAAATATTTTACTAACCTTGGTTCTGGATACGTGCTGACATTAGTGCTAAGGCAGCCATCACCTTTGTGGGCTGGGGGGCACCTCACCTCCTGCACTGTTTACAGAACCTCTGCACTGCTGCAGCTCCGATTGAAACTCAGCATTTTCACTTTGCTTGTTTATATGGTTGTTCCACTACTGGTGTTGAAGGATCCTTGGCTTTGTCTTCTGCATTTACTGTTTTACAGTCAACTGTGCAACACTGATGGGATTGTTAAATCTCACTGCAAGGATGCTTTCCTTTGGATGAGAGAATCTGAGAAACTGTTTCCATTCAGCAGACTAAGAAATACAACCTAAAGCCCTACTATTTCAAATGCCACCCAAATGCAACCCTAGTCAGTGATTAAGAGGTATGAAAGCCTAGGAGAAAAATCTGCAGTTTGGAGAAATTGGGGAAGAAATGTCAGGAGTCCATTATTCAAGGCCCTTTGCAGCTAGCCTTTTGAAGGCTCATTTTTTCTTTTCTGTTTGTTTGTTTATGTCTCATTCTAGTATCAATGTATTTAGTATACCAAGTAATCCGGAGGCTAAACATTCCCAGAGCATTTGCATTGCTAATTCCAGTAAGTTGCACCCTCATTATATGTAATACGAATGATGTATAAATCTTCCTAATTACTCTTGTTCCCCTTTTACACTCCCATGCCATGATCTGGCTTAGACTTTTACAGGGTCTCTGTAGATGTAAACCAAAGTGATGAGTGGATTGCTGGCAACAAATAGCACACACGATGATGTCTTTGCAGGAAGTTCAGTTAGATAAATCAATGGAGAACTAATTAACTTGTTAAACTTCCCCTTAATCTCCCCCAGATGGCTGATTCACGGTACTTTATTTAGGTATATTTAAAATCTATCTGTTTCTCAAAATGCGCAATTATCTTGATTTGTTTAAAAAACAGAATGGGAGAAGAAGGAAAGCTTCGGTTCCTATTCCCGTCGGTTGCTTTCTGTTTCTGCTGCAGATTTGGTGGGGAAGCGAGTTTCGGGCCCCGCTCA